>NC_061109.1:94470474-94535474 GCF_015104395.2 Macrobrachium nipponense | reverse complement strand
TGTCACATCTGAAACAAGATATCTAGGATATTGCGTGATATTGAAACCTTGCCAACGAAGAGAGGAAGACTTGGAAATAACTACATAAATAGCAACATCTAAAGACTAAAGGATAATGAGGATTATGACGGATTTTATACAGTATACGCATTGAGCTTTTAGAACGATTGTACTTGGCTCTTGAGCCCAAAAATAAAATAGTAAAATAAAAGATAATTCAGATATCAGCTTTCTCAGCAGGATTACAAAATTACAGATTAGTAGAAAGTGGTCAGAAAATAGAACTTCAGTGGACCTCAGGTAGCCAGCCAATGGTTTGAGAGACTTAATCTGATAAGAATATTCAAATATGGCTGAACAGAAGTACAGAATTTTTCTGAGGAATCGACGTCTCTGTCATTCATGAGAATTCTTTCTCAGTATACCAGTATTTTCGCTAATTCGGGTAGTAAGCCTACTAACTACTTCGTTGTTGTTGTAGTTGGGGGAGGGGGGGGGGGGGGTGGTGTTTGAGGAGTTAGGAAAGGTCTATGGAAAAGCCTAAAAAGGTCTGAAAAAGGTGTTTCGCGTTGAGTTAAAGATACAGGAATTTTAGGATAGGATGTTTCTTAAGTTTTTTTTTATGAGAAAGATCATGAAAAAAAATAATGTGTACGTTAAACAGTACAGAAAAATTAATTCTAATAAAATATAGCGTATATATTCCATATCAAGAATGACGCTTAGAAAGGAGTTGCTTATAGATGAAGAAGCATTCCAATGATAAGAAATGTCAGGACGCGGAGAGAGGCTGAATCCAATCTCCGGGGTATATTGATGGGTCTGCATCGAAGGGCTGACATTTCATAGGAGTGACAAAAATACCGCATCAAAGGAGTGAAAATTTACCGGACTGACATAAATATGAAATGATAAAGTAACCAAAATGATTAAATTATTATAACTCTATTAAAAAAACCAAGAGCCACTGAATTGTTAACATATTTGAAATATTGGTTGCATGGTTGTCACTCCTTTGAAACTTATAACTGAGATTTCTCTCTCTTGATATGTTACTCCGATGACATGTCACTCCTTTGCCAGTCTGAGAAACATGCGCAATCTGTCAATGTTTGAAAACTAGGCCATCATTATGACCAGACTAAAGACCAATGATGTTCACAGCATCCAGAATCATACGGATATTATCTTCACTTCATCAGAAATGGAAAGACGTACGTCACCATAGACCAGGCCTACATGGAAGCCAAATTGTAAACTGGAGAATAGATTTTTAGCATGGGCATTCAAGCAGTTTTACTGACAGGCGTTCAGAAAAAAAAAGATAAACTGGGAGATAAAGACTTATGGTATAAGCTCCTGCTACCACATCAATTAGTTGAATAACATTACCAATTCTCCAACGTGTGTAAACGAACTCCTTTGCGCTAGTTCAACGAAAAATAAAACTCATTATTTGAATAATCAGCAATCTTCACAAATAATAAAAAAATCAAAGTAGAATTTGGCATAATGAGTTTAACGTGACTCTTTGAACAGAGAGTGATATTTCCGTCTTGCTGGAGCGAAGGGATCAATGTTGCGTTAAAGCAAAAAACATGTATATAAAATAAAAAATAAAGATACAAATAGATAAACAACTAAATAAATAAATACACATATATTACATATAAGCAAAAATAGAAAATAAATGAAGCATAATTATGACAGTAGTCCACCACTTACGTTGTTGAGTTGTGTTTGAGTTTCTTATATATAGTAGTCTTATATTCAGCATCGACTAAAACATAAGCCCTCCGAAACCAAACTTTCAATTAGTATAATCATTCCATGTCAAATCGAATCTAATCTTTTCCAAACATGATAAACGTTGTACGAAAAACCTCGGCTTCAGCTGCTGTCGATCAAACTTTTGCATTTAGTGCCATATTAAAAAATCTAACCCTTTTGCCTTTACCTACCTTAATACTTAAGCCAAATCCCTGATTAACGTCCAACAAAAGACAATCCCCATTCACACAGGATTATACGAAATGCCATGCCTGGACTGTGATCAATCTTACATCGGTTTTACGGAAAATCACTTCCCCAGAGATTAATACAGCATAAACGGTCAGTTAGATATGGAAAACAAAATTCAGCTATTTTCAACCATATAGATAACCATAACCACAGAATAAACTGGAATTTATCACATATAATTTATAGCAGTAACTGTTGATACAAAAATCAGATGATAGAGTCGGCCTTGATTAAACAAAGATAGGTGATGAACATCTCAAAGGGTGCCTGGGATTTAGATTTCGTAGATAAAATCTTCCTTTAACCAACGCTTAAGAGGATTAAAATTATCAGTGAGAGTGACCTAAAGGCTTAACTGTGGATGGATCTCTTCTTGGTATAAATACCGCCTTTTCTGTAACTTTTCTCATTCATTACCTATCTGAAGAAAGAGACAGCAGTCCCTGAAATAAAGTACTTTTTTCTATTATTTGGCATTTTTATGGCTTCTTTTATTAGATGGAATTCTGTTGTAACAGAACATTTTTTTTACTAGGCATTATATATATATATATATATATATATATATATATATATATATATATATATATATATATATATATATATGCTTAAAAAATCACAGTACATGCACGTGACTTCATAAATAAGCGAATACCACAGGAAAATGATAGTCAGAAATCCAAGTGCTTTTGTCTTTACTAAGACATTGTCAAGGAGCTAATGAAATACAATTGGAGAGAAAGGTCTCAGGTACACAACAAGATCAAGAATACCACATGGTTAATTGTCCAAAGGGTAAAAATTAAAAGAGATAATCCTGGATTATGATTTGACCCTAACCCAAATTACAAAGTATCTTTACAGTCCAAAACATGTAAAAACTGAGTATATTAATTTTGTTGCTTATATTTATCTACAACTAATACTTAAATTTAGAACATTTCAATTATTTGTCTTGATGAAACAAGATTCAATGATATTCCTTTTAACTGTGTCATTACATGGGACTAAGGCTCTTGCTTCACTCCAGTTAATAGGATGATCTAAATCTCTCATATGTACGAATAATGCATTCGATATTTGCCCAGTTCTCACAGAATATTGGTGCTGTTTGAGACGTTGCAAAAGAGACTTACCGGTCTGTCTGTAATTGACTATATCACACTTTTTGCAAGGAATTTCATATATGCAGCCTGGAAGATCTTTAGGAGAATTTTTGATTGCTAAACTCTTGACATTAATATTACCGTAAACAACATTTATGTTAAAAAGCTTTAAAATTCTAGGAATACCTAAAAACCTTTCATCGTATGGTAATTTCAGAATGTTATGCTTACGAAATTCAAGTTTGTCATTAGTTGAATAAAATGTTTTTCTAGCTCTTTTCCATGCCCCATCTACAAAAGTCCTTGGGTATTTAAGTTTCAATGCAATATCATAAATAGTTTTAATTTAAGCATCAATAAACTGCGGGCTACAGACACGTAAAGCCCTTAGGAACATCCCAGAAAAAAACAGAGAATTTAACATTTTGATGGTGACTGGAGTAGTAATGAACAAAAGAGGCAATGTTAGTTGATTTTCGAAAGACTGAAAAGGTGAAATTTTTATCATTTCTATGGACAGTTACATCAAGAAAATTCAAATTACAATTTCTTTCTTCCTCTACAGTAAATTTTATAGAAGGGACTAAATTATTGAGATTATTAAGGAATTCCTGGAGATTTTCGTGAACTGGCCAAATGCAGAAAATATCATCCACATACCTAAACCATAATTTTTTGGGGAAAATTCTTGGTAAGAGTTTTGTCTCAAAAATTTCCATGTAAACATTGTTAAGGACAGGAGATAAGGGATTACCCATAGCCATGCCAAACTTTTGTACAAAAATTTACCCATTAAAACAAAATTTACTAAACCTTGTGAAAAAACTTGATGCTTTCATAATGAAAAAAGTTGTAGATAAATATAAGCCAAAAAATTAATATATTCAGTTTTTACATGTTTTGGACTGTAAAGATACTTTGCAATTTCGGTTAGGGTCAAATCTGTTTAGGTTTGTGACTGTGTGATATCCGATAATCCTGGATTATCTCTCTTAATTTTTACCCTTTTGACAATTAACCATGTGGTATTCTTGATCTTGTTGTGTACCTGAGACCTTTCTCTCCAATTGTATTTCATTAGCTCCTTACCTGACATCCTGCTTATATATATATATATATATATATATACATATATATATATATATATATATATATATATATATCTATATATATATATATATATATATGTATATAGGTAAATAAGTATATATATATAATATATATATATATATATACATATAGATATAATATATATATATATATATATATAGATATATATATATATATATATATATATATATATGTGTGTGTGTGTGTGTGTGTGTGTGTGTGTGTGTGTTTGTGTGTATGTAGATAAGTACTGCTATACATCTGGAGAGGAATAGAACTCACCGCTCCTCTTTCAAGAGAGAGAGAGAGAGAGAGAGAGAGAGAGAGAGAGAGAGAGAGATAGGTAGGTATTGCAATCGATAATTGAAGGAATATCTTATATATGTGTTAACAAAGCAAAGGAGGCTTCACATACAATATTCTTGGAAATATAAAAATCCAAGCTAATGTGTTTCCAAGTCTGAAAGCATTATTTACCACAAGTTCAAATACATATGAATAGTTAAGCCAGTGTAAATTCCTTTTGAAACCGATTTGAGTACAAATAAACCTTGTGAAAAATCGGAGCCTCCTGTGAATAAATATAATCTCGTGGAATTATGAAAAGAATTCACGGCCACTTCATTCATTGTTCAAGAGACGCCGAATGCCAATAAGCAGATCATTACTTAACAGAAGGATCGAAAAAATCATTAAGTCAAATCATATATAAAAAATAAGCGGGTTGAATATTGTTCCATAACAAACAATGACGTAAACATCGTACGAGTAGAATACGCGTTCTCGAATCGCGGGAAATTCTGCGAATGTCTGAGAATACGCAGATACCTAGGAGGAAATGTTTACCTGTCAGCACTGAAAGGAAGGTTTCCTTGGAAGAATGCGTCAGAGCGATGCGGCAGCTCTCTCCTGACCGCTGATCAGAGGTGAGTATTTATTTACGTTAAGTTTTACACCTGGAATTATTTTTGCTCTTTATCATCGTATGAGCAAACTCTCCAACTTCGTAATCATTCGACTTTTGAATTCGTCAATGATGATTATGACTGAATTCGAGATGAAAGCAGGTGATAAAATGCTTCCAATATTACAGAGGAAGGTTACTGTAGTCAAGATGAAAAGATTCCCTCCAATATGGCCCATTGTATTTCTTTGAAACTGGTTCGCAGCCTCATATGATATGCAACGGTCAGGAAGAGTTACGCTGCAACCGAGGAGGTTCTTCTTTCGCCTGTGATTAACGGTACTTCACGGGAAAAACGGGGTCGCTTGGATGATAATAATATTCTAAAAAGCCTTGACTGCATCATGAATAAGTAGCGTAAAGGCACAGTGGTATAAAATGGAACAAAAAATGTTTAAACCATGGAATGATTGATTAGATTAATGATTTGTTACACAATTTCTAAGTGGCAAGTGGGTAGGTTATCGTGATAAATATACCTTAACATGAATATATTTTTTTAATATATACATATATATGTATATATATATATAGTATTATATCTATATATTTATATGATTATAAGTGTTATAATAGAGATATATACACACACATATATATATATATTAATATATATTATATTATATATATATATTATATATATATCATATATATTATATATAACCTTCTTACCTAGCAACGTTCATGCCGGGCATGAATTATTATTAGCCTTTTATCAAATAGGCGAAACTGAAAACCTAAATAGGACGTCAAACATACAAGCAATTCCGGTGACAACCAACTTAATCTCTTGTCTGGAAAAACGTTAGAAGTTTCTCACGAAATAAAAAGGAAAGGAAATCGCAGTGTGGAATTTCGCAGGAAAGGGAATCAATTTACAGTAAAGGGATTACATACGCCTCTGTGCCCTATGTGGACGGCACAGATAGCGGGATAGGATTTGGAGTGAGCTAAGGGTAAAATATCAGAGGTTGTACGCTCGTATGCAAGAGGGTATGTGCACACAGACACGGGCAGACCGAAACTCACACACACACACACACACACACACACACGCACATACATATATATATATATATATATATATATATATATATATATATATATTATTCGAGCTACAAATGTCCTTTAATATCTAATTCGCTCTACCTCGGAATTAATATATTTTCATATATATGTAAAACTTCGGTTTACATATATGAAAATATATTAATTCCGAGGTAGAGCAAATTAGATATTAAGGGATATTTGCAGCTCGAATCAATTAATATTGAATCATGGTTATGTGATAATTAGATAGATATCTATATATATATATATATATATATATATATATATATATTAAATATTCACCAAATATTTAACCAGGAGATTTCGTTTAATATCCAATTCAATGTACCGTTCCCTGGACTAGAAACAACAATAAACTAAATTTGACCACTGATCCATCAAGATAGGTAAGTATAGGTTGATATGGATTCTCTTGTACATATTCCTGTCGAATTAGGGCTCTGTGTTTGAGATCGATATCAAACTGCCTCGTACATATTCCTGTCGAATTAGGGCTCTGTGATTAAGATCGATAACAAACTGCCTACCCCCATGGTAGCAGAATGAGGGTTTGAAACATTAGGCTAATTGTGAATTTTTGTCACTTTTACAAATGTTAATATTTCCCTCAAATTTCCCAATTGTAACCTCACAAAATATTCTGTTCAGCGTTGTTTTTCTTCTGGTGCTATTTATACCTAACTTTTTTTGACATTTTTTTTTTATATATTCCGTATTTACTTCAACAATAATTCTGTGGCAACCCTTGCATTCGTCTTGCATTTCGTTCAGCTTCATTCTCTAAAATCTAGTTTTCCAGAACGCAGAATTTGTCATAGGAATATGCTGCCTAGTGCTAATTTAAACATATTTTTTCGTAAATTTATTTCTTTCATTATTCCCGTCATCAAAGCTCACCAGAGAATGAAAAGCCAAATATCAGCAGTAAGAGTAAAACAGTACTTGCAAGATAGTGATTAACGGAAGTAAGCATAAAATGTAATGTTTCAAGTAAAATTAACGACAAATAAAAACTCCTGATCAAAATTAATAGACATATTAACACAGTAACTGTTACTAAAAGCCGAAATAGTAATCCTGGAAAAAATTAAAAATAAAAAGAGAGAATAGGAAGACAGGGGAACTTTGGGGAGGGGGGCGAAAGTCATAAAAAAGAAAAGAACATTAATAGAAAAGTGTGCGGAATTGTTTATTTACAGTTATATAAAGCTAAAGCAACAAGTACTCACTGAGGCAGAAACTTGTTTTTTAAGGAACTACCAAATTTGACAATGTAGAGGAGAAAAACAGAGATAGTGCCAGGGGTAGTACACATGGTTGATGGAGGTTTGGTGATAACTATTTAAGGAAAAGGCACTCAGATGGGTGCTTTTTCTTTAAATAGACACCCAACCGTTCACTACCCATTGGGTACTGAACGGTCGGGATGAAATCTTAAAATCAACTTACAGATAATTGTCAGTAGAATGGCAATATTACCACATGACTTGTCGCTCATTTTAGAGTGTGGGCAACTGAAAATACTCTTCCAGAACGCTTCGAGAAAATGACTATGCCATACATCTTGCATCGGCGTTTTACGAAAGCGTGGATCCCCATGTTATAAGCTCGTCGTGTTTTTCACGAAAGCGCGTTTTTTTTTTTTTTTTTTTTCACGTCAAAAGAACGGCTGAAATTGGTATCATAAGCGCGTTAGCCAGACTTGACCGTCTATCGCCCCCTGCTCACTGCCAGCGCTACCAGCGCTTGAAAAATGACAAATTAACTCAAATTTTGAAATAAAAATGTGAAGATCGCCGAAATCTTGAAAATTATGTACAGAAAGTCCTGAAACAGACAATCCAGGGAAAAATGAAAGCAGATTTCTGTCAGACAGCTGCTTAGTGTTCTTTGTTCTTGTCACAACTTTCTTGTCAGAAATGCGAGAGGTTTCGTTTAGAAGAAGACAGCGTCATTGCTATTGTTGCACAACACGGAGTCAAAGGAAGCAACAAGAACTGAAAGACAGATGAAGTCCATCATTAAACATGCCCTGAACTTTCCTTCTTTAGTGTCTGAGTATCAGCTTGATGACTTACAGGAAGAATGGAGGTGTCTTATTTGGGAAAGGAGGCAGTGCATCTTATGCTTTCTCAGGAAGTACCTGAATTTTGGCATAATTTAAGGAGTATATTAGAAGGAAATGGTCAGTTTAAGTTTAGTTTATTGTCTGACTTCATGTGTGGCCTTCATTGCCACATTCTTCAGCCTGTGTTCGAGGAATATTTTCCCAATTAAATCTGGTGAAGAAGAAACAAACACCGCTATTTGGATGGCATGTTTTGTTGCGCTTTTTGAAGATGGTTTCAATTCTGAAACCGCGCTTTCCTAATACGCCCATCTTGCATGCAGCAAGGGGAATTAAGTTCATATGACAGCTCTTCATTTCCTGTCAATCGTACGTAGATTAGGTCTCGTGGACTTGTTGGAAATGGTACTACATGCCTTGCAGCCTACCATCACTGGTTTACCAGTTATATGTATTTACTCTTTTCTGCTTTTGTTACACTTATGGCTTAATAATATAAGGAAAAGGTATATGGAAATCTTCACTAAATAATCGCATTTCGGGATTTCTTCCATCGTCATATACTGCCTCTGTCATTATTTCTTCCTTTCTCCTCTTTATTCTTTTGAATTAATCGCTATTTCATTTTTCTTAACTGTTTCACCATTCGGTGTCAAAATTAGTTACACCCAATGACTTTATTCATCATGTCACCTGATGATCATGGCACTTGATCCATTTAATAATTTACTAACCAAATATTACTCATTGGTACTCCCGTACCTAAATTCGAATTCATCGACTTTTTGCTTAAATCATGACATCATTATTATTGAGGTACTTTTCATTAAATTGTAACTAACACTATAATGATATGAGTCTCGAGAAGGTTTCACACAGAGAAATGCGTTCAGTCCTTAGAAAAGAATCAAGGAAAGTGAAAACATTTCACGAAGTCATGTTGACACATCTAGAGGTGAATATTATAAGCAAAGCTTTCATGTTTATCGTACGTATCTGTAGAATTCTCCGGAGCAATCACGATGCCTTCTCGTAAATCAAGTGCGAGCAGGAGTCTCCTCTAAGCCAGCCCCACCAACTCTGTTCTATTCATCCCAGCCTCGCTCTCAAATACTATAAACATGACCAGGATAGAGTTTCCTTCTAGGAAAAGCAACTGCGAGATATCAAGTCACACTTCTTCTCCGTCTCATGATGACAAACCTATGAACTTGAGTTGTCGCAGATGATACGCAGATCACAGGCATCGTTTACCGACGCTCCCCATCAAGGCTTTTGCAGACTGAGCGCAAAAAGGCTATGCCCATCGACATAAATGAGTGTATATGAGCTTACGTTCTTCTGGCTGGATTTTGTTTCTTGAGTTGTTGGTGGTGGTATTAACGAGCATAAAGGTCAAAAGGAGGCTTATGCACATTACAAAGGTTCAAAAATGAGATTTTGATTAATTACATATCAAAAATAAAAATATCATTGCACAGAAGATACAGTAAATTCTGACTATTTTCTTATATTCTTCATTTACGGTCCACATAATCAGTGCCGAGTACTATCAACCGTCATTTATAAAAGAATTAAGCATAGAGAAGCCTACCGTCCTATAAACGAAAAAACTAAGAGTTGATTCAAGTAATTATATATTATATATATATATATATTATATCTATATATATATATATATATATATATATATATATTTAATATAATATATATATTATATATATATGCTGTGTGTTGTGTGTGGTGTGTGGTGTTGTATATATGGGTGTGTGTTGTGTGTTTGCATATATGTAAAGCAAATGGTCTAAATGAAATCTTATACCGTGTTAATTATCCAAATAACATAGACTCTTGACCCTCTCACAGTAGATTTGTTATCTGAATAAAATTATACTTGTATCTGTAATACTTCTCAGATTGATTATCCAATAACTCCTCGTTGTCGTATTTATAATTTTGTGTTGTGAAACTTAAAAGTAACAGAGCCAGCACTAAGTAATGCACAGTTTTAAAATAGGGAAAGATAACGCGAAGTAAAAGGAGAAGAAGAATAAGGGAGACAGAAATAAGAAATTATTAAACTTGTTCTCAAAACTAGCAATCTGTCCAGAAGCATTGGTTAGCAACAATCACATAGTTATTCAATCTTGTGGTGAACTTCTAATAATACAAGACCATCATTATTCGAGATCACACCAGGTTATTCTCATCAGTCACTGACATTAGACAATCCTTGCTGGTTTTGCGTCAGTTGGCTTAGATTAATATTTTCTCAAATCTTTTTTGTACACAAAAATCTGATAAGGTTAGGTCAACCAACAGCAAAGCTTAATTTGAAACAAGAAAATTATCATAGACCGGTATAATGTTGGAGTCTCAGCTGCTTAACACTTAAAAAATTTTACTTAAGTACACAAACATTCATGAAGCCATGGTGGTGCCAACACACACTGAGTGTATGTGTGTGTGTGTGTGTATGTACTTAAGTGTGTATGTATGTGTGCATGTATTTGAGTGTGCATGTATATAAAAAAAAAAGCAAATGGTGAAATCGAAAGAGTGAAAGAGATATAGGATTTGCGACATGAATTTATTACACCGCCATTTCTACAATCATGTTTCCCAGACAAACCAGTTTCCAATTTTCACTCTGCCTTTGAGTCTGTCGTTTCATTTTCATATTCTAATTGAAACCCTTTTACATTGAGACGAAGGATTCTATTGATCGCCGAGGACTGCGCCCTTCTTTGAACCTTTGATTTCATTCCTGTGTTTACTCCGTCTGTGACCTTTGATGTTGTAAAGGCAGTTACAAAAAGTAATTATCACGATTATGCTTTGCAGTTTTCAAGAAATGAGATTTTGTTCTCGACACAGACAAAGGAGCCTAACTGGTAATTTATTCTGATGAGTGACATACAACCTTATTCTCATACGGAAGATCATTAATAAACCGAGGAGGTGGAGGAAAGCGGTAAAAAGGCTTCCTCAGGGAGGGACACGGAAGCTTCTAGAAAATTTAGTTTGCTTCTAGAATTCTAATTGATTGAATTAAAAAAAATCTTCTACTAAATATATAAAAAGTCTCGATGTTTTTATATATTACAGTTATCTACTATTTTTACATTAGCAGCTTGAAGGCATTACTACATTCTTAGAGCTCAATGAATTAAATATAACAGAAGAATTCTCTTGCACAGACTTTTTCCTGTAATACCAGTTTCCATCGGCTTCGTACTTAAATTTTAGCTAACCTTAACGTTCGATAACCTATTTTGTTTCCTTCCCCAAATATTTTCTGTGTAGTTTTCCAGTCTCTTCATTTCTCCCTTTTGCCAATATCGAGAAACGCGTAGTGTGATTTTATTCACCCACCCCACACCCCACATACATTTCCCTTTTGATTTTACCAGTGCATTAGAAACATAGTACTACGGACGGCTCCCTTAGTTAGAGTTTGCGTTTTTATTTTTTAATTATTAGTTCAGAATAACAGGTTTGCTACAATGACCGTGGATTCCTACATCATTGTCTCTTCAGGTGAAGATCATAATGACAAGAAAGAAGAAAATAAATGTTCATTGAAGTGTCCATGAAAATGATGACAATATCATAGCTACTCTTAACTGATTCGTAACTTTAATTCCCATCGGTTTATCCTTGTGATACGCGTCATCAATGGAAAAACACTATACTATTTTTAAAAGTTTCCATTTTAGATAGTTTCAAAATCATAATAACAGTGAGAAGACAAATGCGCATCGGAGGATGTTTCCTTCTCGCGTCTTAGAATTATATATATTTTTTAACTTTCATGTTTTTGTTGAGATGTATTCTTAAAGTAAACATGGATGGACAAAGAACTAGAATTAAATAGCCTTTTTTTTTTGCGGTTTTACTTCAACGTCGAAATAAATAGTAATGAATGTGTGATAACCTTATCTGTTGCAATACTGTTTCTGAATTTTTGTCGCTGGTACAGTGAACAGTGAACTATGTTTGTTAGAGAACAAATGTTTATGCTTCAACTTACTGAACAAAACTATCCACGAGTAGCGTAAAGTTGTAAGTTGTTATATACATTTATACATACAGATATATATATATATATATATATATATATATATATATATATATATATATATATATATATATATATATATATTATATATATATGTTTGTGTGTGTGTGTGTGTGTGTTCTCTTCAGTAGACTAATTCTAGTACTGTTACCAATATTAGTTAATGATATATATATATATATAATATATATATATATATATATATATATATATATATATATATATATATATATATATATATATATATATATATATATATATATATATATATATATATATATATATATATATATATATATATATGTATATGTGTGTGTGTGTGTGTGTGTGTAATCTTCAGTAGGCTAATTCTAATACTGTTACCAATACTAGTTAATAATGGGAAGCTCTTAACTAACAAATTGAGTTTTCTGATTGAATCTGTTTTTGTTCTCTTCCAAGTATTTGTTATCTTAAGGTACTTCCCGCAATATGTATTAAGAGCATAGATAATTTTTACATTTTTTTCTAAAACGTGAGTTATTTCAAAAGCCATTTTCTTTCTTTAGTTGAATTTTATTAAAATCTTTCCATCTTGGGTTCCACCTCGAATCTGAGTTGATTTTGCACGAAATATCATACTGTTATTTGACTCCGTATTTGCTGACTATCTCAAGGACATGACAATCGGTTCTTCAGAGATGGCATCCTGAAGAGATATATTAGTTGCTTTAAAGCCTTTGTCTATACATGGGGAAAGTATATAATTATTTAATAAAAATATCCGGAGATGTCAAAAAACTTTTCATTCTTTTAGATGTGTAATTGTACTTAGGAACATTAATAAACGAGTAAAAATGAAGCCGAAGGTTCTTCGGCGCGATCGAGTTTTCTGTACAACGTATAATGCTGTATAAAACTCTCAGCCGTGGCCCACGAAACTATCACCCTAGGGCCGGTGGTGGCACTTATTGAGGTGCCAGGCGCACGTTCATGGATAACTTTAACCTTAAATAAAATAAAAGCTACTGAGGCTAGAAGGCTGCGATTTGATGTTTTATCAATGGAGGACGAATGTTCAACATACCAATTTGCAGCCCTGTAGCCTCGGTAGTTTTTAAGATCAAAAAACAAAAACGGCTAAGTATAGTTAAAGGAGTCAAAATAAGTGGAGCAGCTGAGATGCTCTAGAAATACGAGGAGAAATCAAATCGTAGACAGCGATGGATTAGCAGGTGATTCTGACAAGATCCCTGAGATGAGGCAAAGAAACATTCTACTTGGGTTTCGTAGAAAAAGAAATCGCTACTTACAATGCTCACTGGGCGTCTATTCTCCCGCCGGGTTGGAATCCTTTTGTTCGGGATTTCGAGCTGACAGCTGTCCCCGGATCAGATGTGGCTGAGATCGCAATCTGAGCGTTGCGGTTTTGATCACGAATATCATTTACGTTGCTTTCCCTTCGCTTTCTATAAACAGAATGGAATATTTCTCGGGAAAAATGTAAATTGAATGGAAGAATGTGTTAAGCCAAACAGAAGGGCAGATAGCTAAAATACATTCGGTAATACAAGTGAATACACACACATATATGTATATTCGCTTACCGCTGGAGTAAAAATCCACGCATATTTAGCCATACAATGAGGTCTCTGAGGCTCTAATATGTTGAGAGTTGAAGGTATTTATAAACGGAAGGTCCCGCGAGTGTATCTAAAATTTACCGTGTCCCACTGCTCGACTTTTAAAGGTTTCTGTGGCATCTCTGAATAATGAACTGTCCCAAGTGCGGTACAATTCCTTCCTTGAATTTATGAAAAAGGTAGCCCTTTTTATTATTTTCTTTAAAAGTTAAAATAGAAGTGGATTCTTCCAGTGCTTTTGCTTTCAGTTTCCTACATGAATTGACACAATTAACTGAGCTTGGAGAATATGATCCCTTCACATGAAGTTGAAATATACGATAGACTGGTACACAGGAGAACTGTCGACAGTTTCTGGAATGAATGAAAATGCTGGGAGTCTTGTATCTATTTGCTCTGATAGAGACTTGATTGTTGGGAAGCGTGGTTCACGAGACGAATAACATTTCGTGCTTGGGAAAGAGAAAATATAAGTTTAGTATAGTGTAGATTAGATGGGAGAGTACGTTGTTGAATTTGGTGGTGAGAAGAGGACTGGTTGAAAACGAATGAAATTATAGCATGCGTACAAAGTTCCGGGTCAGGTTTGGTCAGTAAATGTACTTACGACAATTCAATCTGGAGGAAAAGACAAAAGAATGGCATACAAAGAGACATTAGTTGAAAATGGGTTATTTGAAGGGCAGTTGGTGGTAAAAATAGATTGATATCATTTATGACAATATGCAGAACTCACAGCTGATGTATCGATTTGTAGGATTGGGTCAAATGCAATCAAAGTTTATGCAAGTAAACACAAAACAGTCTTTTTGAAATGCAGCTGAAGTAGAGTATAAATGATTCTGTGATGTATTAATGGAGAATGAACATGATAGTCCATAGGGATGTGGGGGAGAAAAAGATAATGGAAATACTGAAGTGAATCAAAGTAAATACTTTAACAAGAGAAATGAATATACGAAAGTTAAATAAATACAAGGGAAGGAGTTGAAGAATAAATGGATCTTATGATAAAAAAATATAAATTTGAGTATGGTGTCTAGGAAAAGCACCGTTTTGCAGCAATGAAAGCAGTTTTATTGAGGAGTTGGGGTATCAGGTGATCCGAATGATGCAAGAGCTGAAGTGACTCATGAAAATAAAGAATGCATAAGAAAGTGACAGTTGTAGATGTTAAGAATATGCAGTTTGAAACTGAATAAATGTCAGATGCAACTAGATGCTGGCATCAGTGTAACTGTCAAATTGACAATGATGTACCACGTACGTTTGGATGAAGGAGAAGTACTATGTGAACAGCTGAAAATATTACTGGTAAGCGCAATACTTATTCTATAAGTGGTTAAACGAATTGTAATAATTATTTTGATACATCGGAAAGCATAAGAGATGCTTGGTTGGGAAATTAAGTCATTTAATAGAATACTGAAAGTTTAGACAAACACAAGATACACTATCAAGTTTTTGTGATGAAATAGTGTTACACAAAAAGTTTGAGCGCAGAGAAAAAAGTTTCATATGACATACAAGCTCACAGCGACAGCCTGTGATAGTACTAACGATGCAGTTCAGGAGGGTGTTATGGAGGAATGCCATGGATATTAACTTGCTGAGTGTCACTGAAAGCTTTTACGACGAAAGTACAACTTGAGATTGAATACATAGGCAAGGCATAGAGGTCCAAAGTTGTGGGATAAGACCATGCGTTCCTATGACAGGTGATAGCTGATAGCTGATAATAATGAAAAGCGTTAAAATCCGTAAAAAACGTTTTTAACTGAATGTTAAAAAGAGCAGACTAAGCTTTGAGGATTAGTAGAAGAGTTGAATATGGAAGAGCAAACACTACGTTTGATGGAGGAAAAATGCAAGTGTCTGATTTGTAAATATACTTGGGAGTATTTGATGAATGATAATCTGTTAAAGGAGAAATTGTCAAATGGTTTATTACTGGTAAAAATTTGGATAAGACTTCTGGGGTGTCTTGGATGCATAGAGAAACTAAAAATAAGTAGTCGAGAAAAGAACCTGTAAATCCGATGTATTGAGTTAAGATGGGCGGACTAGTCAGGAGGGAAGGACCTTAGAATCATTTAAGACTCTGAGTTCATAATAGGGCTTGGTATTGCAATGCGCGGAGCAATACTCGTATACTTCTGATTTGAAGATCCTGATGTAAAATATTATCATTTATTTATTCTTTACACTGTAGAACGGATCATCCATGAATCAGTCCCTAAACAATGAAACTAGCAGTGACTGTTGCCCCTGAACGATGAAATTAGCAGTGACTGTTACCCTTAAACGATGAAATTAGCAGTGACTGTTGCCCCTGAACGATGAAATTAGCAGTGACTGTTGCCCCTGAACGATGAAATTAGCAGTGACTGTTGCCCCTGAACAATGAAATTACCAGTGACTGTTGCCACTAAACAGTGAAATTAGTAGTGACTTTTGCCCTAAACAATGAAATTAGCAGTGACTGTTGTCTCTAAATGTTGAAATTAGCAGTGAATGTTATCCCTAAATGATGAAATTAGCAGTGACTGTTATCCCTAATTGATGAAATTAGCAGTGACACTTATCCCTAAATGATGAAATTAGCAGTGACTGTTGTCCCTAAATGATGAAATTAGCAGTGACTGTTATCCCTAAATGATGAAATTAGCAATGACTTTTACCCCTAAATGATGAAATTAGCAGTGACTGTTTAAATTAGCAGTGACTGTTGCCCCTAAACAATGAAATTAGCAGTGACTATTACAACTAAACGATGAAATTAGCAGTGACTGTCACCCCTAAAAGTTGAAATTAGCAGTGACTGTCACCCCTAAAAGATGAAATTAGCAGTGACTATTACCCCTAAACGATGAAATTAGCCGTGACTGTTACCTCTAAACAATGAAATTAGCCGTGACTGTTACCTCTAAACAATGAAATTAGCAGTGAATGTTGTCCCTGAACGATGAAATTAGGATTGACCGTTACCCCTAAACGATGAAATTAGCCGTGACTGTTACCTCTAAACAATGAAATTAGCCGTGACTGTTACCTCTAAACAATGAAATTAGCAGTGACTGTTGTCCTTGAACGATGAAATTATCAGTGACTATTACCCCTAAGCGATGAAATTAGATGTGACTGTTACCCCTAAACAATGAAATTAGCAGTGACTGTTGTCCCTGAACGATGAAATTAGCAGTGACTGTTACACCTAAACGATGAAATTATCGGTGACTGTTGCCCCTAAACGATGAAATTAGCGGTGACTGTTGCCCCTAAACGATGAAATTAGCGGTGACTGTTGCCCCTAAACAATGAAATTATCGGTGACTGTTGCCCCAAAACGATGAAATTATCGGTGACTGTTGCCCCTAAACGATGAAATTAGCGTTGACTGTTGCACCTAAACGATGAAATTAGCAGTGACTGTTATCCCTAAATGATGAAATTAGCAGTGACTGTTGCCCCTAAACAATGAAATTAGCAGTGACTGTTACCCCTAAATGATAAAATTAGCAGTGACTGTTATCCCTAAATGATGAAATTAGCAGTGACTGTTGCCCCTAAACAATGAAATTAGCAGTGACTGTTACCCCTAAACGATAAAATTAGCAGTGACTGTTATCCCTAAAGGATGAAATTAGCAATGACAGTTACCCCTAAACGATGAAATTAGCAGTGACTGTTACCCCTAAACGATTAAATTAGCATTGACTGTCACCCCTAAAAGATGAAATTAGTAGTGACTGTCACCCCTAAAAGATGAAATTAGCAGTGACTGTTGTCCCTAAATGATGAAATTAGCAGTGACTGTTACCCCTAAACGATGAGATTAGTAGTGACCGTTGCCCCCAAACGATTAAATTAGCAGTGACTGTTGCCCCTGAACGATGAAATTAGCAGTGACTGTTACCCCTAAACGATGAAATTAGCAGTGACTGTTACCCCTTGAACGATGAAATTAGCAGTGACTGTTACCCCTGAACGATGAAATTAGCAGTGATTGTTGTCCCTAAATGATGAAATTAGCAGTGAACGTTACCCTTAAACGATGAAATTAGCAGTGACTGTTGCCCCTAAACAATGAAATTAGCAGTGACTGTTATCCCTAAATGTTAATATTAGTAGTGACTGTTACCACGAAACGATGAAATTAGCAGTGACTGCTACCCCTTAACGATGAAATTAACAGTCACTGTTACCCCTGAACGATGAAATTAGCAGTGACTGTTGCCTCTAAATGATGAAATTAGCAGTGACTGTCACCCCTAAAAGATGAAATTAGTAGTGACTGTTCCCCTAAATTGCATGAAATAGCAGTTGACTGTCACCCTAAAAGATGAAATTAGTATGACTGTTGCCTCTAAATTGATGAAATTAGCAGTGACTGTCACCCCTAAAAGATGAAATTAGTAGTGACTGTTGCCCCTAAATGATGAAATTAGCAGTGACTGTCACCCCTAAAAGATGAAATTAGTAGTGACTGTTGCCCCTAAATGTTGAAATTAGCAGTGACTGTTACCCCTGAACGATGAAATTAGCAGTGACTTTTGCACCTAAAAAATGAAATTAGCAGTGACTGTTGTCCCTAAATGATGAAACTAGCAGTGGCTGTTGTCCATGAACGATGAAATTAGCAGTGACTGTTACCCCTAAATGATGAGATTAGCAGTGACTGTTAATCCTAAATGATGAAATTAGCAGTGACTGTTGCCCCTAAACAATGAAATTAACAGTGACTGTTACTCCTTAACAATGAAATTAGCAGTGACTTTTGCCCCTAAATGATGAAATTAGCAATGAATGTTACCCCTTATGTGGTGAAATTAGCAGTGACTGTTACCCCTAAAAGATGAAATTAGCTGTGACTGTTAATCCTAAATGATGAAATTAGCAGTGACTGTTGCCCCTAAACAATGAAATTAACAGTGACTGTTACTCCTTAACGATGAAATTAGCAGTGACTGTTACCCCTAAATAATGAAAGTAGCAGTGACTGTTGCCCCTAAACGATGAAATTAGCAGTGACTATTACCCCTAAACGATGAAATTAGCAGTGACTGTTACCCCTCAATGATGAAATTAACAGTGACTGTTACCCCTAAATGATGAAATTAGCAATGACTGTTACTCCTTAACGATGAAATTAGCAGTGACTGTTGCCCCTAAATGATGATATTAGCAATGAATGTTACCCCTTATGTGGTGAAATTAGCAGTGACTGTTATCCCTAAATGATGAAATTTGCAGTGACTGTTGCCCCTAAACGATGAAATTAATAGCGACTGTCGCCCCTAAATGATGAAATTAGCAGTGACTGTTACCCCTAAACGATTAAATTAACAGTGACTGTTGCCCTAAACGATGAAATTAGCAGTGGCTGTTACCCCTAAAAGATGAAATTAGCAGTGACTGTTACTCCTAAACTATGAAATTAGCAGTGACCGTTACCCCTAAACAATGAAATTAGCAGTGGCTGTTATCCCTGAACGATGAAATTAGCAGTGACCGTTACCCCTAAACAATGAAATTAGCAGTGACTGTTACCCCTAAACAATGAAATTAGCAGTAGCTGTTACCCCTAAACGATGAAATTAGCAGTGACTGTTACCCCTGAACAATGAAATTAGTAGTGGCTGTTGTCCCTGAACAATGAAATTAGCAGTGATAGTTGCCCTTAAACAATAAAATTAGCAGTGACTGTTACCCCTGAACGATGAAATTAGCAGTGACTATTAAGCCTAAACAATGAAATTAGCAGTGACTGTTGCCCATAAACGATGAAACTATCAGTGACGGTTACCCTTGAACGATGAAATAACCAGTGACTTTTGCCCCTAAACGATGAAATTAGCAGTGACTGTTGTCTCTAAATGTAGAAATTAGCAGTGACTCTTATCCCTTAATGATGCAAATAGCAGTGACGGTTGCCCTTAAACAATGAAATTAGCAGTGACTGTTGTCCCTAAATGATGAAATTAGCAGTGACTGTTATCCCTAAATGATGAAATTAGCAGTGACTGTTGCCCCTGAACAATGAAATTAGCAGTGACTGTTGCCACTAAACGATGAAATTAGCAGTGATTGTTACCGCTGAACGATGAAATTAGCAGTGACTGTTGCCCCTAAACGATGAAATTAGCAGTTGCTGTTGTCCTTGAACGGTGAAATTAGCAATGACTGTTACCCTTAAATTATGAAATTAGAGGTGATTATTACCCCTGAACGATGAAATTAGCAGTGACTGTTTAAATTAGCAGTGACTGTTGCCCCTAAACAATGCAATTAGCAGTGACTGTTGCTCCAAAACGATGAAATTAGCAGTGACCGTTACCCCTAAATGATGAAATTAGTAGTGACCGTTACCCCTAAACGGTGAAATTAGCAGTGACTGTTGCCTGTAAACGATGAAATTAGTTGTGACCGTTACCCCTAAATGATGAAATTAGACCATGATTGTTACCTCTAAACAATGAAATTAGCAGTGACTGTTACCCCTAAATGGTGAAATTAGCAGTGACTGTTGCCTGTAAACGATGAAATTGGTTGCGACCGTTACCCCTAAACGATGAAATTAGCAGTGACTGTTGTCCCTAAACAATGAAATTAGTTGTGAATGTTACCCCTAAAAGATGAAATTAGCAGTGACCATTTCGCCTAAATGATGAAATTAGCAGTGACTGTTACCCCTAAACGATGAAATTAGCAGTGGCTGTTGTCCCTGAATGATGAAATTAGCATTGACCGTTACCCGTAAATGATGAAATTAGCCGTGATTGTTACCTCTAAACAATGAAATTAGCAGTGGCTGTTGTCCCTGAACGATGAAATTATCAGTGACTATTACCCCTATACGATGAAATTAGATATGACTGTTACCCCTGAACAATGAAATTAGCAATAACTGTTATCCCTAAATGATGAAATTATCAGTGACTGTTGCCCCTAAACGATGAAATTAGCTGTGACCATTACCGCTAAACAATGCAATTAGCCGTAATGAAATTAGCAGTGACTGTTGCCCCTAAATGATAAAATTAGCAGTGAGTGTTATCCCTAAATGATGAAATTAGCAGTGACTATTACCCCTAAACGATGAAATTAGCAGTGACTGGTATCCCTAAATGATGAAATTAGCAGTAACTATTACCCCTAAACGATGAAATTAGCAGTGACAGTTGCCCCTAAACAATGAAATTAGCAGTGAGTGTTAGCCATAAACGATGAAATTAGCAGTGGCTGTTACCGCTAAACAATGAAATTAGCAGCGATGAAATTAGCAGTAACGGTTACCCCTAAACGTTAAATTAGCAGTGACTGTTATCCATAAATGATGAAATTAGCAGTGACTGTTGCCCCTGAATGATGAAATTAGCAGTGACTGTTACCCCTGAATGATGAAATTAGCAGTGACTGTTGCCCCTAAACTATGAAATTAGCAGTGACTGTTACCCCTGAATGATGAAATTAGCAGTGACTGTTGCCCCTAAACGAGGAAATTAGCAGTGATTGTTACCCCTAAATGATGAAATTAGCAATGACTGTTACCCCTAAACGATGAAAGTTGCAGTTACTGTTACCCCTAAATCGTGAAATTAGCAGTGACTGTTACCCCTGAACGATGAAATTAGCAGTGACTGTTGGCCCTAAACAATGAAATTAGCAGTGACTGTTACCCCTGAACGATTAAATTAGCAGTGAATGTTACCCTTAATCGATGAAATTAGCAGTGACTGTTACTTCTAAACGATGAAATTAGCAGTGACTGTTACCCCTAAACGATGAAATTAATAGTGACTGTTACTCCTGAACAATGAAATTAGCAGTAACTGTTGCCACTAAACGATGAAATTAGCAGTGACCGTTGCCCCTAAACAATGAAATTAGCAGTCACCGTTACTCCTAAACGATGAAATTAGCAGTGACCGTTACCCCTAAACGATGAAATTAGCAGTGACTGTTGCCCCTAAATGATGAAATTAGCAGTGACTGTTACCCATAAACGATGAAATAGCAGTGACTGTTGCCCGTAAATGATTAAATTAGCAGTGACTGTTACCCCTAAATGATGAAAATAGCAGTGACTATAGCCCCTAAACAATGAAAATAGCAGTGACTGTTACCGCTGAACGATGAAATTAGCAGTGACTGTTGCCCCTAAACAATGAAATTAGCAATGACTGTTACCCTTAAATGATGAAATTAGAGGTGATTGTTACCCCTGAACGATGGAATTAGCAGTGACTGTTTAAATTAGCACTGAATGTTGCCCCTAAACAATAAAATTAGCAGTGAATGTTACCCCTAAACAGTGAAATTAGCAGTGACTGTTGCCTGTAAACGATGAAATTAGCAGTGACCGTTACCCCTAAATGATGAAATTAGCAGTGACTGTTGCCCCTAAATGATGAAATTAGCAGTGACTGTTGCCCATAAACGATGAAATAGCAGTGGCTGTGGTCCCTGAACGATGAAATTAGCAGTGACTGTTACCCCTAAACGATGAAATTTAGTCAATGTTACCCCTAAACGATGAAATTAGCAGTGACTGTTACCCCTAAACGATGAAATTAGCAGTGGCTGTTGTCCATGAACGATGAAATTAGCATTGACTGTTACCCCTAAACGATGAAATTAGCCGTGACTGTTGCCTATAAACAATGAAATTAGCAGTGACTGTTGTCCCTGAACGATGAAATTATCAGTGACTATTACCCCTAAATGATGAAATTAGCAGTGACTGTTGTCCATAAATGATGAAATTAACAGTGACTGTTAATCCTAAATGATGAAATTATCAGTGACTATTACCCCTAAACGATGAAATTAGATATGACTGTTACCGCTGAACAATGAAATTAGCAGTACTGTTGCCCCTAAACGGTGAAATTAGGAGTGACTTTTACCCCTGAACAATGAAATTAGCAGTGATTGTTGCCCCTAAACAATGAAATTATCAATAACTGTTGCCCCTGAATGATGAAATTATCAGTGACTGTTGCCCCTGAATGATGAAAATAGCAGTGATCATTACCACTAAACAATGCAATTAGCCGTGATGAAATTAGCAGTCACTGTTGCCGCTAAATGATAAAATTAGCAGTGAGTGTTATCCCTAAATGATGAAATTAGCAGTGACTATTACCCCTAAACAATGAAATTAGCAGTGAGTGTTACAAATAAACGATGAAATTAGCAGTGGCTGTTACCGCTAAGCAATGAAATTAGCAGCGGCTGTTACCGCTAAGCAATGAAATTAGCAGCGATGAAAGTAGCAGTGACGGTTACCCCTAAACGATAAAATTAGCAGTGACTGTTACCCCTAAACGATGAAATTAGCAGTGACTGTTATCCCTAAATGATGAAATTAGCAGTGAATGTTGCCCCTTAACAATGGAATTATCAGTGACTGTTACCCCTAAACTATGAAATTAGCAGTGACTGTTACCCCTGAACGATGAAATTAGCAGTGACTGTTGCCCCTAAACGAGGAAATTAGCAGTGACTGTTATCCCTAAATGATGAAATTAGCTATGACTGTTATCCCTAAACGATGAAAGTAGCAGTGACTGTTACCCCTAAATCGTGAAATTAGCAGTGACTGTTACCCCTGAACGATGAAATTAGCAGTGACTGTTTGCCCTAAACAATGAAATTAGCAGTGACTGTTACCCCTGAACGATTAAATTAGCAGTGAATGTTACCCCTAAACGATGCAATTAGAAGTGGCTGTTGTCCTGAAAGATAAAATTAACAGTGACTGTTACCCCTAAACGATGAAATTAGCAGTGACTGTTACCCCAAAACGATGAAATTAGCTGTGACTGTTACTTCTAAATGATGAAATTAGCAGTGACTGTTACTTATAAACGATGAAATAAGCAGTGACTGTTACCCCTAAACAATGAAATTAGCAGTCACCGTTATTCCTAAACAATGAGATTAGCAGTGACCGTTACCCCAGAACGATGAAATTAGCAGTGACTGTTGCCCTTAAACGATGAAATTAGAAGTGACTGTTACCCCTAAATGATAAAATTAGCAGTGACTGTTGCCCCTAAATGATGAAATTAGTAGTGACGGTTGGCCCCTAAATGATAAAATTAGCAGTGACTGTTACCCATAAATGATGAAATAGCAGCGTCTGTTGCCCCTAAATGATTAATTTAGCAGTGAGTGTTGCCCCTAAATGATGAAGTTAACAGTGACTGTTGCCCTTGAACGATGAAATTATCAGTGACTGTTACCCTATACGATGAAATTAGCAGTGACTGTTACTCTTGAATGATGAAATTAGCAGTGACTGTTACCCCTAAATAAGGAAATTACCAGTGACTGTTGCCCATAAATGATGAAATTAGCAGTGACTGTTACCTCTGATGAAATTAGCAGTGACTGTTACCCCTGAACGATGAAATTAGCAGTGACTGTTGCCCCTAAACGAGGAAATTAGCTGTGATTGTTATCCCTAAATGATGAAATTAGCAATGACTGTTACCCCTAAACGATGAAATTAGCAGTGACTGTTACCCCTGAACGATGAAATTAGCAGTGACTTTTGGCCCTAAACAATGAAATTAGCAGTGACTGTTACCCCTGAACGATTAAATTAGCAATGAATGTTACCCCTAAACGATGAAATTAGAAGTGGCTGTTGTCCTGAAAGATGAAATTAGCAGTGACTGTTACCCCTAAACGATGAAATTAGCAGTGACTGTTACTTCTAAACGATGAAATTAGCAGTGACTGTTACCCCTAAACGATGAAATTAAAAGTGACTGTTACCCCTGAACGATGAAATTAGCAGTAACTGTTGCCCCTAAACGATGAAATTAGCAGTGACTGTCACCCCTAAACAATGAAAGTAGCAGTCACAGTTACTCCTAAACGATGAAATTAGCAGTGACTGTTACCCCTAAACGATGAAATTAGCAGTGACTGTTGCCCCTGAATGATGAAATTAGCAGTGACTGTTACCCCTAAATGATGAAAGTAGCAGTGACTGTTGCCCCTAAACGATGAAAATAGCAGTGACTGTTACCACTGAACGATGAAATTAGCAGTGACTGTTGCCCTTAAACGATGAAATTAGCAATGACTGTTACCCTTAAATGATGAAATTAGATGTGATTGTTACCCCTGAACGATGGAATTAGCAGTGACTGTTTAAATTAGCAGTGAATGTTGCCCCCAAACAATGAAATTAGCAGTGACTGTTACCCCTAAACGATGAAATTAGCAGTGACTGTTGTCCATGAACGATGAAATTAGCATTGACCGTTACCCCTAAACGATGAAATTAGCCGTGACTGTTACCTCTAAACAATGAAATTAGCAGTGACTGTTGTCCCTGAACGATGAAATTATCAGTTACTATTACCCATAAATGATGAAATTAGATATGAATGTTACCCCTAAACAATGAAATTAGCAGTGACTGTTGTCCCTAAATGATGAAATTAACAGTGACTGTTAATCCTAAATGATGAAATTATCAGTGACTATTACCCCTAAACGATGAAATTAGATATGACTTTTACCCCTGAACAATGAAATTAGCAGTGATTGTTGCCCCTAAACAATGAAATTATCAATAACTGTTGCCCCTAAATGATGAAATTATCAGTGACGGTTGCCCCTGAATGATGGAAATAGCAGTGACCGTTACCGCTAAACAATGCAATTAGCCGGATGAAATTAGCAGTGACTGTTGCCCCTAAATGATAAAATTAGCAGTGAGTGTTATCCCTAAATGATGAAATTAGCAGTGACTATTACCCCTAAATGATGAAATTAGCAGTGACAGTTGCCCCTAAAAAATGAAATTAGCGGTGAGTGTTACAAATAAACGATGAAATTAGCAGTGGCTGTTACCGCTATGCAATGAAATTAGCAGCGAAGAAATTAGCAGTGACGGTTACCCCTAAACGATGAAATTAGAAGTGACATTATCCCTAAATGATGAAATTAGCAGTGACTGATCGCCCCTAGAAGAAAAACAATGGAACACCCAGAGGAGTGACTTCGTTGGAGCCCCTTAAACTATGAACAAACCGTGATGTTCAGAACCCCGATGAAATTAGAAGCCCCCGAACTGTTGCGATGAAGAACTTAGCAGTGACTGTTATCCTTAAAATGATGAACATTAGCAATGACTGTTACCCCTAAACGATGAAAGTAAAAGCAATGACTGTTTACCCCTAAAATCAAATGAAATTAGGCAGTGACCCGTACCCCTGGAACGATGAAATTAGCAGTGAACTGTTTGCCCTAAACAATGGGAATTAGCAAAGTTGACTGTTACCCTAAACGATGAAATTAGGAAGTGGCTGTTGTTCTGAAAGATGAAATAGTTAGTGAATGTTACCCCTGAAACGATGAAAATAGCAGTACGTTACCAAACTTAAACGATGAATTAAGCAGTGACTGGTAACTTCTTAAACCGATGAAAATTAGCAGTGAACTGTTACCCTAAACGATGAAATTAATAAAGTTGACTGTTACCCCTGAACGATGAAATCTAGCAGTGACTTGTCTCCTAAACAATGAAATTAGTCAGTCTGGTTACCCCTAAACCGATGAAATTAATAGTGACTTGTTACCCCTGAAACGAATGAAATTAGCAGTGACTGTTGCTCCTAAACCCTGAAATTTTAGCCCATGGAACCCCGTTGCCCCCTAAACAATGAAATTAGCAGTGGACTGTTGCCCCTTAAACAAAATGAAATTAGCAAGTGCTGTTTGCCCCTAAATGATGAAAATAGCAGTGACTGTTCCCACCCTAAATGATGAAATTAGCCAGGGAAACTGTTTACCAAGACGATGAAACTTAGCAGTTGACTGTTACCCCTAAATAAGGAAATTCCCATTGGACTGTTGCCCATAAATGATGGAAATTAGCAGTGACTGTTACCCCTACGATGAATTAGCAGTGAACTGTTTACCCCTCAACGAAGGAATACAGTTACCGGTTACCCTTGAACGATGAAATTAGCAGCGACTGTTACCCCCTAATAAGAAAATTACCAGTGACTGTTGCCCATGAAAATGAATGAAATTAGGCAGTAACTGTACCTCTGATGAAACTAGCATTGACCGTTACCCTAAACGATGAAATTTAGAGTGAACTGTTGCCCTTAAACGTGAGATTAGGCATGGGGGGACGTTACCTCTGATGAAATTAGCAGTGACTGTTACCCCTCAACGATGAAATTAGCAGTGACTGTTACCCCTCAACGAAGAAATTAGCAGTGACTGTTACTCCTAAATGATGGAATTAGCAGTGACCGTTACCCGTAAATTATGAAATTAGTAGTGACTGTTGCCCCTGAACGATGAATTAGCAGTGACTGTTGCCTCTAAATGATGAAATTAGCAGTGACTGTTACCCCTGAACGTTAAATTAGCCAGTGACCCTGTTGCAAAACTGAATGATTAAATATAATCAAAAAGTTGACAGTTACCCCTGAACGATGAAATTAGCAGTGACTTTTGTCCCTAAACGATGAAATTAGCAGTGACTGTTACCTCTGATGAAATTAGCAGTGACTGTTACCCTTCAACGATGAAATTGGCAGTGACTGTTACTCCTAAATGATGGAATTAGCAGTGACTGTTGCCCCTGAACGGTGAATTAGCAGTGACTGTTGCCTCTAAAGAATGAAATTAGCAGTGAATGTTACCCCTGAACGATGAAATTAGGAGTGACTGTTACCCCTGAACAATGAAATTAGCAGTGACTTTTGCCCATAAACGATGAAATTAGCAGTGACTGTTACCTCTGATGAAATTAGCAGTGACTGTTACCCTTCAACGAGGAAATTAGCAGTGACTATTACTCCTAAATGATGGAATTAGCAGTGACTGTTGCCTCTAAAGAATGAAATTAGCAGTGACTGTTACCCCTGAACGATGAAATTAGCAGTGACTGTTACCCCTGAATGATGAAATTAGCAGTGACTTTTACCCCTGAATGATGAAATTAGCAGTGACTTTTAACCACCTGAATTGATGAACCCTTAGCAGTTGTGACTTTTACCCCTGAACGATGAAATTAGCAGTGACTGTTGCCCTAAACGATGAATTATAGCAAGATGAATGTTACCTCTGATTGAAATAAATTAGCAGTGACTGTTACCCCTCAACGATGAAATTAGCAGTGACTATTACCCCTCAATGATGAAATTAGCAGTGACCGTTACCCGTAAATGATGAAATTAGCCGTGAATCTTACCCCTGAATGATGAAATTAGCACTGACTGTTGCCCCTAAACGAGGAAATTAGCAGTGATTGTTGATCCTAAAAGATGAAATTAGCATTGGCTATTTTCCCTGAATGATGAAATTAGCAGTGACTGTTGCCCCTAAATGATGAAATTAGCAGTGACAGTTTCCCCTGAACGATGAAATTAGCAGTGGCTGTTACCCCTCAATGATGAAATTAGCAGTGACTGTTGCCCCTGAATGATGAAATTAGGAGTGACTGTTGTCCCTTAATGATGAAATTAGCAGTGACCGTTGCCCATGAACGATGAAAATAGTAGTGACCGTTGCCCCTGAACGATGAAATTAGCAGTCCCTAAATGATGAAATTAGCAGTGATTGTTACTTGATGAAATTAGCAGGGACTGTTACCCCTGAATGATGAAATTAGCAGCGGCTGTTACCCCTAAATAATGAAATTAGCAGTGACTGTTACCCTAAACGATGAAATTAGCAGTGATTGTTACCCCTCAACGGTGAAATTACAGTGACTGTTTCCCCAAAATGATGAAATTAGCAGTGACTGTCACTCCTAAACGATGAAATTAGCAGTGACTGTTGCCCCTGAACGATGAAATTTGCAGTTACCATTGCCCCTGAACGATGAAATTATCAGTGACTGTTAGCCCTAAACGATGAAATTAGCTGTGACTATTACCCCTAAACGATGAAATCAGCAGTGACCGTTGCCCCTAAATGATGAAATTAGCAGAGACTGTTGCCCTTAAACGATGAAATTAGCAGTGACTGTTGCCCCTAAACGATGAAATTAGCAGTGAATATTACCTTTTTTTTCCTCGTGTATATATGTCGACTAATGTGCTGGTAATAGGCACTAACATATTACTTCAGGGGTTACAAGGAGTTACAAAGATTAGAATGTCTCAAAGACATTTTAGTCCATCAGAGGAGACATCGCATGCTCACTTATCTCTAAGCGCATGTTTTACTGTTCGTTTACAGTGTCCTAATGATTTTGTCTAGCTTTCTTTTATACTCTTCCACAATGGGATGTGTTCTCAACCTGTTGGGTGCGAGCCAAGGGAAAACTTAAAAATTCTCTAATAATATTCGTTATTCTCTTAACAAGAGTGAGGAACTAATATTCAGTAGTTTATGAAAAAATGCGAAAATATTACCTTAAAACGTTAGTTTCCTATAGTCTACCACTCCAGTTGGACTCGTTCGGATCCTAATATGTTCGGATCTATGTATCTCGGCGAAACTGCATTTTAATCCACGCTCGTTGCTCTCAAGACCCGTACTCCACGACATTCAACTATGCATTCAAGATCTAGCAGCTAAGAAGCAGTGTCAAGTATCTCATTAATTCATTCCCAAGAGAGTAAAAACACCCCTTCTCTTTCTCTCTTTTTTATATTTTTTTTTTCATTTTCCTTTAAATCTAGGAGGGAATTTTACTTGTACATGCAAGGGTGACGTGGAGGGAAGGACCACCGCTTAGAAGGGGCGTGATAATCAAAAGGTTGAGAACCTCTGTTCTACTTTTTCCTGTGTTTTCAGGGTTGTTAATCCTTCCGAAGTTCCGAGTCGCTGCTGAACATCTAACCGGCTTGTTCTTGGCAGCAAACGGGGGTGGTGGTATCCAACCTCTGATATAACTACCTTGTCAAATATTGGCTTCATATTTTCAAGATTATTGTCAATTTCGGAAAGACATTAGGTTCGTCGTACAATCAGAATATTAAATTTGCTGCGCATGCTTTATCTCCAAAACACCAACGCTAATTATGTATGTTTAACGTATGTGGTAGTTTAGTTGAAACGAAAAGCTGACAATTGTTTCAGTTACAGATACTCTCTGATGTTATAGGTGAATATAACTCTTCTGTTAATTGCTTTTAACTGTACTGATCCGCTTTGCACGAAATCAGTGATATCTGACAAAATATATCATCGAGAAATTATTCAGCAAAAGAAATATGGATTAGACTAGAGCGGAGGAGAAATATTAGGTTCATGGCATCAGACTTGGGCAGCTCGTTCGAAACTGACGAATATCCGAAAAAAAGGGTTTTTTTCTCAGATCAAGATCTCATCAAAACTCAAGTACCGTCGTCTCCCAAGATCGACTGCCGTGGATAATCATTTAGCTCAGCGATTGCCGCCTGTGACGTCGGTCGAAGAGCACGTTTTCTTACTTTCCCCTGCACAAGTTTTGAGTCAGATTTTGCTCGGACGATGCTGCTCCAAGTCTGTCTGGATGATTAGCAGAAATACACCTGTCCTTAAATCCATTACGGACAAATCTGATTAGAACAACTGACCGATTCTTTGAAAAATGACGTAACACTGACTAGGGTATTCAACACCATATTCTAGAAAAAAAAAAGAGGCGAGAGAGAGAGAGAGAGAGAGAGAGAGAGAGAGAGAGAGAGAGAGAGAGAGATTAAGAATGCCTTCGTTTGTTATGAGTAATTATAGACAACGCTTGTTCTCGGATCGGATTGCGTACAGTATGGTAGGAAAAGTTTTTGGCGGGAATAAAGCCACGATTTCAATGCCCTATTGTACAATAGTTTTCCAGTGATCTACTATTGTTATTGCGATACCTTTTTTATTTGAATACATAATGAAGTTGGGCCCTTTCCTCTTCATCGCAATTACAACGGAACCCCTTTAAATGAATTACGCAGATGTAAATAAAGGGTATAATGAAAAACATATTTAAATATGTATGTATACAAATTATATATATGCATATATATACATGTATGTATTATGTGTGTTTGTATTTGTAGAAATAATCATCACGCTACCAAGTTTAGAACAAAAATAAATCTCTGACTTACATCGACATCGTACCCAGGTCTTTCAATGAAAGGCAAGTGGGCTACCAACCTAACCACACTATCTAGCTTACCAACTGAGTCGGGGAGTTGGGTAAATCTTTGACTTCTTTTATGATTTGTGTGGTTAAATTGGCAGCACCCTTGCATTTCAATAATATATATATATATACATATATATATGTATATGTATATATTATATATGTCTGTGTGTGTGTGTGTGGGGATGTATGCATGTACTATGTCTGTGCATTATGTTAGCCATAATGACGTCTTTACTCGTCGATGTCCTCATATTATTTCTAATTACACTTATCATTGTGAAACTGTCATCCTAGACTGGAATAATTAAAACACTTTCATCTTCATATCTGGATAGCTGGACTCGAACCTGTGCTTTACAGCGAAGATTCGCTAAATCACTTTATTTACTTTGTTGTGAAAAGGATATCCTAAAATGTTAAGGTCGCCGAGCGATTGAAAATTTATTGCGGATGTTCAAGATACATATACTCCCGTATGTATGTATGTATAGATATATATATATATATATATATATATATATATATATATATATATATATATATATATATATATATATATATATATATATATATATATATATATATATATATATATATATATATATATATATATATATATATATATATATACATATAGGGAGTATATGTATCTTGAACATCCGCAATAAATTTTCAATCGCTCGGCGACCTTAACATTTTAGGATATCCTTTTCACAACAAAGTAAATAAAGTGATTTAGCGATTCTTCGCTGTAAAGCACAGGTTCGAGTCCAGCTATCCAGATATGAAGATGAAAGTGTTTTAATTATTCCAGTCTAGGATGACAGTTTCACAATGATAAGTGTAATTAGAAATAATATGAGGACATCGACGAGTAAAGACGTCATTATATATATATATTATATATATATATATATATATATATATATATATATATATATATATATATATACATATATATAATAACGAGATGGTCAATCACATTATCATATTTTTAAAAGGTAGTGATGGACCAAGAGCGGCCAAAGACAATGGTGACACATTCTCTCTCCCCTCTCTCTCTCTCTCTCTCTCTCCCTCTCTCTCTCTCTCTCCTCAATCTCTCTCTCTCTCTCTATCTCTCCTCTCTTCCTCCCATTCCATCTCGATTCCTTTTCCTCTCTCTTCGATACCTCCCCTCCATTATCTAAGGTCACCAAATCAGAGTTGTGAACTACAAAAATATGCATTTATTTAAAAGAAAAGTGTGAACTGAATAACTCAGATTCTTAACAGAATGATTAAATGAAATGTTAAACCCAAAGTCCAAATAACCCAGATAACCCTCGGTAATTAATCAAACACCAACAATAGTTTAGCCATAACACTAGGCACAGTCAATATAGTAATTAAGTCAGTACACAATTTCTCCATAATAATCCCACTCTTCTCCAGAACCATTCCCGTCTTCCAGAATTGCCTGTTAGAAGACAGGAGAACACTCTGGTAAACACAAGATCATAATCAAAGATCATATAAACATGGCCAAAATAAAGAAAAGGCTTACCCATTTCAGCACAGTTGCACTGTCACTCAATAAAAACACTTTGGCAGAGCCATCCTGGCTTTGCCTTCTCTCTGTAATAGTCTCCCCTACATGATAAGCCTACATTTCATTAAGTAGGGGGAAAAGCGCACACATACGTACGAACCCACATTCAATGTTCACAATGTTCACGTCCATAAACTGCTTAAGACCAGTCTCAAAGTCACTGATCTGCTAAGACAGCACTCTTGATCACACCACCCAAAGAAAGATGCGTTAGCATTCCTAAGCTGTCACTCGAACACTCGTCTCCAGGGAAGTTAAATGATGAGTCTCCACATTCTAAGAAATATCATAGCATATCACATCATATATTATTTAAAATATATCATAGCAAATCCCCCTTTTTTATGTTACAGATTGCTTGGCCTCCTCTCTGCTAGCACCATCCTAGCCAGAGCTCACATAAAACAGCTTTTACATATAAAAATACACATTGGCCAGCTCATTAAACACTATGATAAAAAATAACTGCATATCTCTGGCAGTACAATGTCAATCATACACCATTTCGAACAGCTTGCAAATGGGCTATAATAACAGTTGAAAATATCTCTTTATCTTGAACTTTCTCACACTCGTGTGCATGTGATTGGACTGCAGCTGTACAGACACGTGAAACACGCTGTAGAAAGGTGAAATGTCTCCCTGCGAAAGATAACTGATGACTCCCGGATGACTCCCGTAGTCCAAAAGCGCTGTAGAACCCCGTAGACTCGTAGAAATTCTCGCATGTGGGCAAACTTCAGGAACATCTCTGCAATCGCTGAAGGGCGTCTTGCTAGTGTTGGGGAACGATGTTTATTGTGCTGCAGTATGTCAGTCATGTCATCGGTCAATTAAAGAAAAATTAGCCCCAGACATACGTCTGTCAAAAAAATATTAACTGAACTTCTTCCCATTAGCCCCCATTAATATGACCACTGAACTAATTTCTAACCACAACTCATGAAGGAACTCCATAAGATTGCTAAATCATAAATCATTCTCCAACTTAATTCTCCAATAATATAAAAAAAAGGCTTTCACCAAATTCACACATCAGCACACACACTCCAGAACCCACAGAAACTCTACGGACTTCTGTCATCACATTTCAAACTCACAAATTCTCGCAAGAAAAAAAAAAAAGTAAAGAGCCCGAGAAAAAAAAAGAAAAAAAAGCACGTAACAAACCCAGGCCCAGATTATCACTGAAAATGTTCTCTCAAGCTCTGATATTTCAGCAACCCACAAAATCAGCAAGCACTCTTTACTGCTTAACAGCAAAAACCCTTTTACTGCTTACATAATTAATCTCCATGAAATATAATGTCAAACACCCATCTCATGTAATTTACAAACCCCAACAAATCCTATCTCCTGTCCAAAACAGAAATGCTATTTAAAGTTTAACCCTAATTTAGACTAATCTCATAGGAAAAGAAAAAAAAATAACAACAATAATGATCCGTGAACTTTCCCCATCACACAATATATATAATATACATAACCCGGCATCTCCCTCATGAATGCAATATGTATCGTTACGGAATTTGCTATTGCAACAATTTCATCTATCAGAAACAACCGGAAACAATCCCCTTACGAAGATACATCTCCGTGAAATGCCAAAATTAGCATCTCTCAGAATCATGCAAAACTCTGAAATCAACACTGAAGGAAAAGAGTCAGCAACCGGACTCATCACGGCATTATCAGCAAAAATCCACCTGTGAACACGTCAGGTGCTCAAACTGCAGTATAGAAATGTCTAGTCAGACTTGCAACTTCAGAAAACCCATGAAACCCATAATCCCATTTCACAAAATTATCTCCAATGTTGCCCAAAAATTGTCTCAAAGATATAACTCTCCCATGATACTGCCCAATTATATAAAAAAAATTATCACCTATTTGAGATAAACTACGGTAGACTCACCACAATTCAGCAATTATATGCCATCAAAAATTACCCACTGGTGAATATAAAAAATGCAACATCTCCATAGGGACTCATAAAACTGCAACACAGTAATGCCACTCAAATATGATCACCATGTTAATAATAACACTACTCCGGCAATATAAATAATTCCCTCCATTACACCAATAACCCCACATGGAATAAAAACAAGTCTCCCAAAAATGTTATATCTCCAAGCAGGGTAATCAAAAATGTAACTCTGTCCCCGAAAAATGCAATCAAAGCATGTAGCTGATACACTCAAAAATATTGCCCCATATCTCCTCATAAAGGTTTCAATTTGCAACCAAAAAATGGCTGCAAAAATAATTGAACTAAACATAGCTCTCACCACCATAGGCCTAAACTGTGGACCATCTCCAAAAAAATAAAATATCACATGGCTCAAAATATTATATCTCCAATTCTCCAGTAGAATAACCCCAAAAAGCCTCTCTGAGGAGCTCAAAGTTACACTCTCTGTTTAGCATAACTGCTGGGAAAGGGGAAAAACTCGGCAAATAAAATTGCCCAGGAAATTCTAAAAAAAATCACCAATGTGCCATAACTCATTACAACAAAACTCAAAATCCAAAGTATCTAAGCAAAGACTTCCCCATATATACTACGGCACAGGCCACTAGAAACTCAATCAAGTTTCCTATTTCTGGCAAAATTGCAACATACACAACTGTGCGAGAGGTCAACAATTTCCGGAACACAAATATCCAGAGAAAAAACTGTAGTGCCATTATGTATACATTCAAAAAATGCAAAAATTCTCCCATAAATCTCTCTGCAGCAGCAAACAGCTGAAATTATAAAAACATTCCCGAACAATGACTCCAAGTCATGATGTGAGATATTAGAAAATTAACACAAACTGTCCGGAGAGAAAAACAAATTCAAACTCGCCCATGATAAAAAAACTTACGTTAGCGATGGCTAACATCCAAAAAGGGAAAAAGAAAAGCTAATGGCACTGATAGCTATTCCCGTGACACCTGTAACATCTGTGGTTAGTACCTCCCATATTAAAAAAACATCACCACCCTTAATACTCATTACAACACCTACTATGTTAGTATAAAAAATAACACCAATATCACCAATATCAGAACTCGCCAGTATCACTAGTATCCCCAGTATTAGCAAATATCAGTACTCCCAGTATCACCAAAATTAGTACTACTCGCCCATTCACCAGAAATTGCTATCACCACCCATAAATCACTGTCACATTCCCCAAAAATCATTAACACTATGACTCTAATAGAATCCCGATAAATATCTCCAGTAACGATAATAATCCTCCATAATAATTCCACTTAAACATCTCCCCGTGATAATTCTCCATAGTAATTCTCCTTAATAATTCTCTGTAATAATTCTCCAGTAAGGCTTTCATATTGCCATTCCCCAGTATTCATCACCATTGCCACACCCCTATAACTCCAATATCATTACCACTCACCACCAGGTATAACACCAATCATCACCAATCATCATCATTTTAAAACAATCTCCATATCTCAAACAAATCCCCATTAACAAATAATCTCTGTATCCCCAGTTATAATAATGCCCTCTACCATTGCGTAAAGGCATTCTCCAAAGCATAAGGAAAACTTGCATCACATTCATATACATTCCATTTCATTTCCTCTCCACTCAAGAGAAAGAACAAAAAAAAAAATCTTTCTAAAAGAAACCCTACGGGCATATCATATCATCACCCAGTGGCTATCAGCTGATATGATGGCATTGAACTTTCCTATTCAAGGCCAAACTCCCCCCTTACCCCGGCACAAAGAAAAAAAAAGGAAGTTCACAACCCCATGGAAGACACTAGTCTCCCTTAGGCGCTCCCCCCGGTCGCTCAGCAAAAATTCCGCTGAGTGCGTATACATGAGCGAGCGCTCTGCCTCCGAGGGCAATAAAAAATGCCATCCAAGCATCCCCAAGAAGTAAACTGTATGTATGAAAAACCTTCACACTCATACATATGTGTCAAAACCAAGACGAATGTGTCTCCTTTAACATGTGCCAAGAAAAAAAACACATCACATTCTACTCCTATGGGAAAAAAATGGCGCTGTGAACTAATTCTCTAACTCAAAAAATGATTCATAAACTAAGGCAAAAAATAATAACATCACACTCACAGCTTCAATGAGAGAATACCCGACTGTCAAACCAAGCGCTCTTCCGCATAAACACGCGAATACACACATACTTGAACAACTCGGTATGCAGGCGAGAAAACACTGGCAACGCGCACTCAGAAGTCCAACTGAGTGATACATAACTCGCAATGTCTTGCGACGGATGAATATGCTGACCCTAGTTGAATTTTTCCCTCACGGTACCACATCAAACGGCTGAATAATTCTTAACTCCCTTCACCCATTAATTGAAATCTAACAAATTCCCACAACCAGACTCTCTGAAAACAGTATCTTATAGCTGCTATTAATCTCACAAAAGGCTTAATATAGTTCAAACATCACTTGCCACCACTAATAACGAGATGGTCAATCTCGTTATCATATTTTTAGAAGGTAGCAATGGACCAAGAGCGGCCAAAGACAATTGGTAACACATTCTCTCTCTCTCTCTCTCTCTCTCGAGATTCCCGACAACTCTCTCTCTCTCTCTCTCTCTCTCTCTCTCTCTCTCTCTCTCTCCATCCATCCTTCTTCCTCTCTCTCTCTCAATACTCCTCCCCTCCATTATCTAAGGTCACCAAATCAGAGTCATGAACTACAAAAATATGCATTTATTTAAAAACAAAGTGTTAACTGAATAACTCAGATTCTTAACGGAATGAGTAAATGAAATGTTAAACCCAAGGTCCAAATGGCCCAGATAACCCTCGGTAATTAATCAAATACCAACAATAGTTTAGCCATAACACTAGGCACAGTCAACATAGTAATTAAGTCAATACACAATTTCTCCATAATAATCCCACTCTTCTCCAGAACCATTCCCGTCTTCCAGAATTGCCTGTTAGAAGACAGGAGAACACTCTGGTAAACACAAGATCATAATCAAAGTTCACATAAACAATATCTCTGAAATAAATATTCAAATACAATCCAGCCACACTTTGGCCAAAATAAAGAAAAGGCTAACCATTTCAGCACAGTTGCACTGTCACTCAATAAAAACACTTTGGCAGAGCCATCCTGGCTTTGCCTTCTCTCTGTAATAGTCTCCCCTTCATGATAAGCCTACATTTCATTAAGTAGGGGGAAAAGCACACAGATACATACGAACCCACACTCAATGTTCACACCCATAAACTGCTTAAGACCAGTTTCAAAGTCACCTCTACATCAAGCTCTCATAGCGACAGGACAAGGCACTGATTTGCTAAGACAGCACTCTTGATCACACCACCCAAAGAAAGATGCGTTAGCATTCCTAAGCTGTCACTCGAACACTCTGTTTCCAGGGAAGTTAAATGATGAGTCTCCATATTCTAAGAAATATCATAGCATATCACATCATATATTATTTAAAATATATCATAGCACATCCCCCTTTTTATGTTACACATACACACACACACACACACACACACACACACACACACACACATATATATATATATATATATATATATATATATATATATATATATTATATTATATATATATGCATATACTATATTATTTATATAATTTTCTTGAAATGATAATAATGATGAACTACACGCCAGGAAATATTTGCATGATTCAACATTCCTATATTCACTATTCCTTTGCTGCTACATTTTCTTAAATAACTTCGAAGGATGAAACAAGGAGCAATTACTTTTGTATATCATAACAAATTTGAACTGAATCCAGTTCAATTTCGTAAAAGTAGGGTAGTACGAGAAAGGTAGCAGTAACCTGGCCTTTCTTTTTAAGTCTCTCTCTCTCTCTCTCTCTCTCTCTCTCTCTCTCTCTCCTCTGCTCTCTCTGCTCTACTCTCTCTCTCTCTCTCTCTCTCTCTCCCGTTAAGAGTTGCTCCTCTTACGTTTGGATAATGTGTTTAGGGACTTGAATTCCCTTAATACTTGTTGTAGCCCTCTTAACCCAATTTCACTCCTTCATTCGTAATATGGATAAACGCCTTAGCCGAGGAAACTAATAGACTCCTTCCCAATAGGACGGCACTACTCGTGGAGTCGAGAGAGAGCCCAGCTAAAATGAAAAGCAAGGTCATTTGCAAAAGAGTGAAAAGCTCTTGTACTTTACGTATATACGTAGTTCCGTTTTCCTGTTACGAAGCTATTATTTTATAGTTCGGTTGATTTTGATTCTTTAAGAAGAATCCTGAATTCGAGAGGAATATCTGGAAGCGTCGAGATCAACTTTTACGCATCTAAAAGGGTTAGTTAATTATTGAGTCGACATTCATCCATATGCTAACGCAAAAACGCAAGGATTTAAAACAAGTGCACTTGTCATATATAATTCCCTTTAGGTGTAACAAAGTACAGTGAATTCGATCATTTGTAACTATGCATGTAGCAACATGAAAGAGAATTGTGCAAAGGTAGGGTCATCCTGTAATGAGGAGTTCGTTTTGCATGCATATTGTGCAAACATTGTTTTAGCAAGCAACAAAAATGCTTTTAAAAGACGTTTCATAACATTCCCATAAATTTTCAAGGTGCCTTGTTATCTGATTTAATCAAAATTATTAAGCAAAAATTTACTGACCTATAAGCAGGTTGGTCACTGAGAAAAATTCCAATCTCCACGTCATATAGTCGAAGTCTGAGGAAAGAAGACGTACAGATATAGTTCTTGTCATGTAAGTGGAAATTTTCCAAAACCTTTTCGTTACAATGACCTGTCACCTTGAAAAATCCAGCGGGTTCTAGAATATCTAGCGAATATTATGCTCCTATACCAGAACAATGTTATTCTGCATACCACTACAGTCCTCATATCTTTTACAGTCTGTGTTATTCTTTTTTAGCTGTACTATAGGGCTCACGAGAAGAGGGAATTTGCAAAACCTGTATTTTACTAAAGCAATAAAGACAATATTTCAAGTGCTCCCTCATGTTCTTCAGACTGATGCTATCTAGTCTATCACTGAAAGAAAAGAAATCCTTAGAGAAAAAGAGAGATGACTGTATGAGATGAATGCATCATAAACTGCCACAACATTTAACAATGCTGTTCTCAAAGAAGGGTTCTTACCAAAGTATTACGCATTAAACATTTGGCAAGCCATCGTTTACTCTATTATCATACAATGGAATTCATGAATAAATGTACATTTGCTTTAAAATACTTTTCCCATTATATCAGCAAAAATTCTTGCTCCTTCGTATTCACGCGAGATCAGTATCGAGAAATTGTAGGGGACCAGCACTTATTCTATTCACCAGTCAGGCCAATTCCAAGCAGAGGCAGTTTTGATCATGATACTCGAATAAAATACCCTGCAGGGATCTGGGTTCATCTCAGAGTATACTCATTTAATCAGATTTGTTGTTCCTGGGTCGAAACAATTGTGTGAACTTAGTCATTCCAAGGCCGAAATTACCAAACAAATATTCGTTGGAGCTTCTCTTCATGGTCCATTTCTTTAGCTTATGTTGACAAAAACTGACAAGTACAATAGGAATTTGAGAATCATAAACATTATGATAAGAGTTGGAAAGTAATACGATAAGCTAATAGTAATAACAATTGATTTTCAGATAATGGCAATGCTCTGGGGTTTGTTGCACCCAAACTCACAAGTTTTCATCTGAATAGATAAAAATCAGTTGTGTTAACGTTACTCTGAAGTAGTTAGATACATAATTCTACCAAAGCTGATAATTCAAAGGTTTTAGCATTTCACAGATTCTAGTGAGAATAAATAAAAAAGAAAAGGATAATCACACTCTTATAAACAGAATCTTCGCGATAGACTTCAGGGATAAAAGTGTATCAGTTTTCTACTACTTTTATTTCTATTTTATGGGGCAACCGTATTACCAAACGTTGAACTGTGTAGCAAAATCTGTTGTGATCCTTTATGAAATATTTCAGGCCATTAACTTCTCGGTTTGCTATGTCATGGCGCGAACAAATTCTCTATTGATGTGCCGGAAGTTGTACATATTTACTGGCTTGCGACTCAAAGACCAGTAATGCTCATATTTGGTGGCTATATATGTATATATATATAGATATATATATATATATGAACAAATTCCATTGAGAAGAAATAAAAAATGGTTGTAAATCTGTATATCCTGGCCGGTTTCAGTTACGTTATTTCTAAGCCATCTTCAAATGACTGCCATAAAATGGTAGAAATTTTTATATACATATACTTTCTCTCACTGTTATAAAGATGGCTTGACAATAAAAGCAGACACCGATTTACGACTGTTTTTTATTTCTTCCCACGTATCAAATGGGATCTATATATATATATATATATATATATATATATATATATATATATATATATATATATATATATATATATATATATATATATATATATATATATATATATATATATATATATATATATATATATGACTGGTAAAAATGTTCTGTAACAACAGAATTCCATCTAATAAAAGGAGCCCATAAAAACACCAAAATGTAGAGAGAAAAGTACTATATTTCAGAGACTGCTGTCTCTCTCTTCAGGTATATGAATGAGAAAAGTTTACAGAAAAGGTGGTATTTATACCAAGAGATTCGTCCACAAGTAAGCCAATTTAGGTCACCCCCGCTGATAATCTTCCTTTAATCTTCTTAAGCGTTGGTTGAATGAACACTGCGTCGACGATGTCCGATGTCCAATTCCCTTTTGAGATGTTCATTACCTGCTTCTCTTTTATTAAGGCCGATTCCATCATTTGACTCTTGTACCGGCAGTTGCTGCTATAAATTACACGTGACATATTCCAGTTTATTCTATGGTTATGTTCATTTATATGGTTGAAAATAGCCGAGTTCTGTTGTCCATACCTAACTGACCGTTTGTGTTGTATTAATCTCTGGGGAAGTGATTTACCTGTAAATCCGATGTAAGATTGGTCACAGTCCTGGCATGGGATCTCATATACCCCAGAGTCTTTGGGCGATGTCTTTTGTTGGACGTTAATCAGGGATTTGGCTAAGGTATTTGGGTAGGTAAATGCAAAAGGGTTGGATTTCCCAAGGGTGTGAGTTACTCTCTTAATCGTCTCCAGGTGGGGAATTTTTATTTTATTGTTGGGTGTGTCTCTGGTCTTGTCTTTAGGGGGTCGGTAGAAAATTACGTTTGCTTTTTGAATTGCTTTCTCAATTATATGGTCAGGATACTTTAAAGATGAAAGTTGCTTGCGAATTAGTTCAAATCCCCTCCAGAACGTTCCCACAGAATTTTTTCGGAAAGTAAGATTAATTGGCCAAGACAAAAAGAGTATTGAACTATTAGAGAAATTTAAAGTAATTAATCCTAAATTACCCTACTTTTATGGTCTTCCCAAAACTCACAAAGACAATCTTCCATTCAGACCCATCGTTTCATGCGCCGGAGCTTTCAATTACAAAATTTCTAAATGGTTAGCTGGCCTCCTTTCTCCTTTTTAGGCACTTTTTCTCCCAGCCACATCAAACATTCGGAAGACTTTTGTCACAAATTCAGAGAAGCACATATACCACTTCACAACATAAAACTTTTAAGCCTGGACGTAGACTCCCTATTCTTCAGTTTTTAAGGGAAAAATTATCCCCCTATTCAGATCATTTCCCTTTGGCACTTGACAAAATAATAAAGTTAGTTGAATTATGTACATCTAATAACGTATTTTCATTCGGGGAATCATTCTACAAGCAAAAATTCGGGTGTAGTATGGGTAGTCCTTTAAGTCCTATTTTAGCCAATCTGTACATGGAATACTTTGAAACTACAGTAATAAATGCAATAAAACCCAAAAACATGCTGTGGATGAGATACGTGGATGACATACTAACATTTTGGGATAATAAGTGGGGTAATTTTAATGAATTCCTCTCAAAATTAAACGCATTAGTGCCCAGCATCAAATTTAAAGTTGAATGGGAAACAGACAACAAAATTCCTTTTCTTGATGTTTTAATAATCAGAGACACGACAGAATACAAATTTACCATATACAGAAAACCAACGTTCTCACTTTCATATATTCACTACTTTAGCTATCATGACAATAATATCAAGATAGGTGTAACTAGCAACCTATTTTTAAGAGCCTTACGAATTTGTTCCCCAGATTTCCTGGAAAAAGAATTTGAACTAATTCGCAAGCAACTTTCATCTTTAAAGTATCCTGACCATATAATTGAAAAAGCAATTCAAAAAGCAAACGTAATTTTCTACCGACCCCCTAAAGACAAGACCAGAGACACACCCAACAATAAAATAAAAATTCCCCACCTGGAGACGATTAAGAGAGTAACTCACACCCTTGGGAAATCCAACCCTTTTGCATTTACCTACCCAAATACCTTAGCCAAATCCCTGATTAACGTCCAACAAAAGACATCGCCCAAAGACTCTGGGGTATATGAGATCCCATGCCAGGACTGTGACCAATCTTACATCGGATTTACAGGTAAATCACTTCCCCAGAGATTAATACAACACAAACGGTCAGTTAGGTATGGACAACAGAACTCGGCTATTTTCAACCATATAAATGAACATAACCATAGAATAAACTGGAATATGTCACGTGTAATTTATAGCAGCAACTGCCGGTACAAGAGTCAAATGATGGAATCGGCCTTAATAAAAGAGAAGCAGGTAATGAACATCTCAAAAGGGAATTGGACATCGGACATCGTCGACGCAGTGTTCATTCAACCAACGCTTAAGAAGATTAAAGGAAGATTATCAGCGGGGGTGACCTAAATTGGCTTACTTGTGGACGAATCTCTTGGTATAAATACCACCTTTTCTGTAAACTTTTCTCATTCATATACCTGAAGAGAGAGACAGCAGTCTCTGAAATATAGTACTTTTCTCTCTACATTTTGGTGTTTTTATGGGCTCCTTTTATTAGATATATATATATTATATATATATATATATATATATATATATATATATATATATATATATGTACATATACTACAGCATATACACACATTTATAATAATAATAATAATAATAATAATAATAATAATAATAATAATAATAATAATAATAATTAAACTTCAATTTTCTGTTCTGACTAACCGATACTAAACATTCATCACCAGCATTACAAAATACGATGATACCGATGTGAATTAATAACCACTACATCACATGCCTTAAGTTTTGTTTTTGGAATTAGTGGTATAAAAGGAATAAACACAACTGTAACTGATTCAAGTTTACAGAGAGATCGACACGCACCACCATCCAAGAGTTGCTGCTTCCCACTACTACTAATTATCGCATTTATGGACGCGGATTTCGGAGACTAAAGACCTTTTTCATAGTTTCGAAAACTTTCATACTTTAAACTGGTTTGTAAGCTTGACTAGTAGGCTAAGGCAAATAATATTACGGGAATACTGCAAATACCTAACAACCAAAATTCATGATAATCAAAGTTAAATAACTATGTCCTTTAGAGCGTTTTTAGCCTTAATACTTATGTCAAGGTAGAAGTAATTCGGAGAAAATAACTGCCAACCCAAGGCATACCATCCTATTAAGTAGCATCACAATCAGAGACGGAAACCATCGATCTAATTCTCGACCGTTTCCCCAGGGACTTCTCCGCCCCCCGGCTGAATATCCTTGAAGGTTCTCCCACGAGCCCTCCTTGAGGTATTGCACGAGGAAGGATCCTTTCTCTACCTGTAAGGGCTGCACTTACCGACAAAAAGACGGACTTCTGCTACAGTTACAGTGTATTCACCTAGATAAAACTACCCTAGTTAGCAACTACTATCTTCTCCAAAGAATGACCAACACCGGCGAGTTATAGGTAGAATGCAATAACCTTGAAGAAGCTATTCATGGAAAAGATAGTTAAAACTCCATATAACACGGATAAAACTACCCCAGTTTGACACTATATCTTCTCCAAAGAATGAAGAACACCGGCGAGTTATTGGTAGAATGGAGTAACTTTGAAGAAGCTATTCTTGGGAAAGACAGATCAAACTCCATATAAGATGAATGCAGCTGTTGCAGCTGCCTCTTTCAACATGAGGTACTTAAAGGAGGGTCTTCTACCTACCGAGAATATATTCGTGAACGTCCGACCAATATATCAACTGCTTCGTGTAGGCTTTAAAGAAAAATAAACGTTTGATATCTAAATCGACCCGACACATTTAAAATATGTCAAGATCAGACAACTAAAACAATGTCTTTGAAACATAGTATCGATCCTTGAACATCATTGGCCTAGTCATCATGGCGTCTGAGGTGTAGGATAAAATAGAAAATTTAGTCCTTGAGGGAGTCAATTTTTCCCATTTTAGATCACCTATAACACTAAAACTGGTTAATGCGCAAAGATTTGAGGGAAGTAACGACCAACTAACAAGGAATCTCATTCATAAGTTTAGTCTAAATTAGAGCAAAACAGGGGATGTTTCTGGCAATGATAATAGTACTAAGTTAAGTATATCTTAGTTTAGCCAGACCGCTGAGTTGATTAACAGCTCTCCTAGGGCTGGCCCGAAGGATTAGATACTTTTACGTGGCTAGGAACCAATTGGTCACCTAGCAACAGGGCCTACAGTTTATTGTAGGATCCGAACCACACTATATCGAGAAATGAAATTCTATCACCAGAAATAAATTCCTCTGATTCCGCGTTGGCAGAGCAGGGAGTCGAACTTCGGACCACCGGATTGGCAGCCGAGCTCGAAAACCACTCGTCCAGCGTGGAACTTGATAATGGTACTAATATAGCCATAATGAATATATAGTGATTATAAAAAAATAATATCAATACTAATAACAATCATTACCATCTTTATTGAATACAGAAGCGGTTACCAAGAAACGGAACGAAAATTGAACGTGGAAACTTAATGCAACCTGTCTGGAATTAAAGGTTGGATGAAAAACTGGAAGGGTCGAAAACGAGACAAAGGCGAAGAAGATCGGCGAGAAGACGGTGCATTAGAGCGACTCCAGAGGATACACCAGATGGCCAGGAGAGGAATCCTGGGAAAACAAAGGGAGATACACAAAACAGATAGATAAAGATTTCTTACACAGAAATTTTGTGAAACAAAGGAAGACAGATAGACGGATACAGATGAACATCACATGGTTCATCGGAGAATGATATATGGATTTTAGATGATAAAATTTGGTCTTTTACAAATATGGCACATTTCCACTTTCAAAGAAAAGCTACGAGTCGTCGTCGTCGCTATACCTGAATGGTTCTTAAGTAGAATTGAGGCTATGTGTGGTTTTCAACCTAAAGATAACACCATGTTTTTTTTATATTTTGATTTAGATTGTCAAGATTTTCGAGTCGAGAATATATGTATCTTATGCCTGTGTTCATATATATTACAACTATGTGGTCATGCAGAAACAAATTTATTGCCTGAAAATTCAGAAGACCGCGTAAGAATGAAGTGTATGCAATGCAAAAATAATATTAAATTGATTTTTACTAATGCTAATAAGATTACGAAAACCTTTGGGAATTTTTGGGAAGAATTTTATTCATTATAGTACTGTAATTAAATTTAGCAGAACCAAGTTACGCTAATTTCATTGCAAAGAACTATTGTAAATATTGTGTGTAGATTAGAAAATAATAATAAATATATATAAAAAAAATCAACCACAAGTAACTGAATAATGATTGTGCGCGATTTTTTTCGTCTTACCTTTATTTAATTTCATTGGTCTTTTTTATCCTAATGGCAGGGCACGAGTGCTTTTCTTAGATTTGAACGCTCGGTTACATACAGTCATTACACTTTGAATCCTTCATTTTATGTGCTATGTAGGATTTTTTATTTCTTCAATTTATTGAAAAACCCTCTTTAGTGTTTCCACCTTATTCATAATTTGACAGGAGGACACAACACATGTCTATAGTTATTTAACCTTAGTTGGTATTTCTTAGTTGAACAAGAAAGCCACAAATTCGCTGCACTCTGCAAAATATAAAGGATATCATCTGATACTTGTTAGAGATCATTTATTATTTTATTGATTTGGTAATTATTGGCTTTATGTTTCGTGTTATATCACACGGCCTTGGGGGTGAACGTAACCCTATTTAAAAGAGTGTTCGATTTGGATCCAGATAATCATGAAAATCAAGTTTCAGCTCTGCTATTGTTCCTTGTCCTAAAATTGCGCTAGTATACTCGACACTTTTTCAAGAGATCCAAGAGATTTCATACACAAAAGCGGTCATTATCGTCAAAGTTATGTATGGCTCGGTCTGTCCAATGAACATTTCACTCAAACTGATCTGTCTTCCAAAAGGTTCACTTTTATTCTTTAGTTGCCGAATAATCCGGCGGACGTACTCAAGAAAGTCGCTGAACATTTTCGATTGTCACACTAGCTGAGGCATCTCTGTTTCTCTTGATTTATTAGTGAAAATACGATCCATTCTGTCAAAAAATATTTCTAGCCTATGGTCACGCAGATGACTTCTCGCATTTTCAACGCTTGCTAGATTTTCTATGAGCAAAGAAAGATTGAAATAGCAAAGCTTTCTATATATCCCATTCATACTCTCGTCATCCCCCAAAAATATTATAAAAAATTTTTGCCTGTTACAAGCCACAAATCTGAAGTACATCCAAATCCACTCTTTCCCTAGTTTCATGTTAATGTTTTAAATAAAGCGGTGTTCGTCATCTAAACCCAAGCTGTTTCGGATAATTTTAAATAAACCAGGGTTTAGTTCGGAAAAGTTGTATGAGAATTAGTCTCTTCCCCAAAAAGTGCCATTCTTGTGAGTTTGTGAGTGCGTTTTTATATAGAGCCTTATAAACCTGAACTTAAATTCATCAACAAAAAGCTTTATGCAAAGGGGAATAAGCTAATGGGTCTAACGGGGACGGTCAACTGCAGTGTGATTAACCGCAAAATCTGAGATAATGCTCTTTGGCTCATTGTCACTGATCCTGCAAGGTATACCACTGAAGTCTTTCGAATGTAATTCTGTAATATTCTTCTGAAACGATAAGAGCTTCCTCTGCTGGATTCATATTTCGTTTCACGCGTATTGTCCAAGGGTCAATAAATACAGGACTAAGTTGGAAAAGTAAATCAATTGTATCAGTACTGGGGAACTTAGGTGAGTGTGATTTATATGATTTCAGTAAATTGGGAAAGTGGGAAATTTTAGATCAAAATGCTGTGCACACAATTTTCATTGAAGAATGGAACAATACACAGGTATCAGGTGTACTCATTGCGTGGTCGGTTAAAGCTGAGCAACCTTCGAGACTGTGGAATATCAGTCACTCTGGTGTAAACTTGGAGAAAAACGCGAACATGACGCTAAAGTGAAATGAACGCCGTTTTCAGCATCTGTTCTTGGAAAGCACAGGTGCTCGAGGATGATTTTCTGATGTAAAAGATTTGAAGATAAAGTTAGTGTATATAATATACTTAGAAATTGCTCTTTTTTTGGGTGGGGGTTGGGGGCGCGGGCGGATGACCGGGCGGTTGTTTCTTCGGAATTTCATGACCAACATGATCTGAACGTTCATTCAGTACAGCAACTTATCTTCCTGACCCGTACTTGTTTTAAAGCGTCTTTTGTATTTAGGGCCGGTTATTTTATTTCTCCTTTTGGGTTCATGTGTAATTAACGACAAGGTTTTCACACCTAGATTATCCTTTGCTCCCACTGAACCATCTTTTCTAAGAGTGAGTTAATTCTTTCTCCTCGCAGGAAGCAATCCACATTTTCTCTGAAGTGGTCGACATTGCTTAGATTATTCATTTGGTGATTGCTTGCCAGTTTTTAGAAAGGATGAAAATTGTCTGCCGTGCCATATAATTTGGATAGTGAACTGACACCCTATCTAGCCACTTTCTGGCAGAAGCAGACATCCACACCGGAGAACAGCAATTTAGAAGAGGAATGACAAATGAATTTATCACTTTTATAAATATGTGGCATCACGTACTGTGCCTAACTTAAGTGCGGCATTTACTGACACTTTCATTACAGGTTCTCAAAAGTAAGATGAATCAAAAGTTACACCAATAATAGTGAAAGCTTCAGACTCATTGAGTATAGTTCCATTCACCTGCAAGGGAAGATTGGGTGTAAAATCAGTACGAGATCTAATCTATAGTGTTTTCATTTCACTGGAGTATGCATCATACCCCCACCGACTACACCGTTTTAACTTGCTCCATGTATCGATTGAGACCAAGAGCAGCTTCATTTCTCATTAGTGGAGACTTAATATTCCCACAAATGTCGCATCATCGACGTACTGAGCAATCTTGCTTTCCAGGCCAACAAATATATCTCTTGAATATGTCACAAATAACAGCGGAACAAGAATAGTCTTATGTATTCATTGGAACGGAGTTCTTTAAAGTGAAAAGCAACACGACGGAAGTTTCTAAATTAACAGCTGCCCTGGAGTAACGCTCGAGATAAATACAAAGAAATGTAATATCGTTTTGGAAATAATAACTGAGTGTGGGATGTGAATGCTTTGCTAATATAATGACACTATAAGTGTATGGACATAGAAAATTAATTTCATTAGGAATGCTCTTCAGCTGGAATCTTCACTTACTCTTCATCTTTCCCACCGTTATCCCTACACTAAGGGGTCGGTTGCCTGATGTGCCTTTCCTTACAACATCAGGCTTTGTTTATTATTTGGCAAAGGGATTTTTACGACCCCATGCCCTTGCAGTCATCAACCACAGTTACTGGGGTGGGCCTCGCCTTTGACTAAAAAGTCCACCTGCAAGCCAGCAGTTTTCACAGTTATTAGCTGTGGGTCTAGCCTTTAACTAAACAGTAAGACTGCAAGGCAGCAGTTTCCACAGTTATTGGCGGTGTGCCTAGCCTTTTACTAAAACCGTACGACTGCAAGGCAGCAGTTGTCCTTTTAGTCGCCTCTTACGACACGCAGGACCTGCGGTGGTAGTATTCTTACACCCCTACCACGTGGAAGAATCTTCACTTACTATGTATCTTCAAAGAGCATTTCCTCTCTCAGTGCAATTTCTTTGACTATTTCCGATAAATTTCACTCATCAAGAAGAAAATTATTCAATTTATTATCGTGCAAAGATGTTGAAGACACAATGAATCACTCACTCTCCGCAAGTAACTTTGACGCAAGTAACTTTGAAGAGATTAATAAGAAGGACGAGTATTGTATATCCATTTCAGAATAAAGAGAAACGAGGGCAAAATATGTATATAGTAATTGAAAAGAAACCATAAAACAAGGGAAAATAACAAATAGAGTGCATTTGTGAAATAATTCTCTGTAAAGCAAGGAAAGAGCTCTGTCAGGGTCAGAGAAATTACTGCAGATGCGCAGCAAGGATCGCAACTGGAAAGGACTAGAAATATTAGCTACAAAGAATATATCGCTTAGATGCTGTAGCTACTCTCTCTCTCTCTCTCTCTCTCTCTCTCTCTCTCTCAATAAATACTTATCTGCAAAATTCGACTAACTTGAACACAAACCATCTGGCGAAACCAGTGCAGCTCTGTGTTTATTGCAGTGAAATCCCTCGATTACCATAGATATTCAGACGAGTTTATCAACACAAGTTCTGTCGTGGTGGGGATGTCTGTGTCAAGAGTCGAACAGTGTTAACGACATCGTATCAATTCAATACAATGGGATGTGTGAAATGCGGCCGACAGCTCCACTGAAATCTTTGTTATTGCTGCGAATTGTTTTCGATTACAAGTTAGGGATGTTCAAGCAAATATAGACGTATACGATCAACCTCTTTACAACCCGTAACACTGACTTTTTTTTGCGTTATTGATTTTATAAATGTTTTTATCCGTATTGTTTCTGCTTGTACATGCATTTTTACATTAGCTATTTCCTTTTCGCTGAAGATGAAAAGTACGCTGAGCGAAGATAAACAAAAGGCTAGTTTTGTAAAGCTCCCTTTTTTTTTTTTTAATTTTAATTCGACAGTGTATGGTCATTACCCGTGAAAATACTTCAACTACTCAACAAAATTTCTTCTTGTTTATAAAGCTTCCAAATGCCTATAACAACTGTGGGCTGTATCATAGAATTTGAAAGGAGATGAGGGAGCTATGTCACTCAGATGGTTTTCATCATAACAAGCACCGGAGGTTATTCCAGGTTTCAGTATGTTATCAACGGGACCTATCAAAAATTTCCTCTGTATTTTCGAGGTATCTGAATGAGTTACGAACTAATATGACGGATATATCTTAAACTCCAAAAAAGTATTAATGTAAATTTTTTAGTTTCTACTCGAATGGTATAGATTTGTCTCATTGAGAAGAACAGCTACGGCTGCAAGGGCATGGTAACTATCATATAGCCATAAAATATATTATTAACTAAGTTCACTTCGAATTAATTATACGTTTTAAAAAATTCAAGGACTCCTCTTCACCGGCGTATCATTCCCGTACTATTGTCACATAGTTTTATTTTGCAGCAGGAAAGAGGCAAAAAAAAAAAAAAAAAATGGTATAATCATGAACAAGAACTCAATTTACCACTGGTGGCTACACTGCTACTGCTGTTGCTGTGATACACTATCGCTGAATACTACAGCTGTTTTCATTCTGTGCCAAGATCATTGTTAGGAGCTTCCGAGAAACTGGCCTGGATTCAATTTGAGTTTTTTTTTACAGTTTTTCTTACTTGGCTTTGATAGTTTCCGACAGCCATTTTAGTAGAGTCACGGCTGACAATAAGGTTGACGGCTTAATAATTCCTTAGCGAACAATAGCAGCGGGTTCCTCGCTTCGTCATCTCCACATGCCGTCCTGATCTCCTTCAGATAGTGGCCGTGGCTGCTGGAGATTAAAATCCTTGGAAGCTCTTCGGTCCCTTTGTTTCCACCTCTAGTAAATTTCCCGCAATTTATGGTTCACAGGTTGACCGTTCATTCCACACTCTTTCGTTTCATTTCGCCATTTATTATCATAATCAATGGGGCAGGGACATGATTACACGTTTCTTGCAACTATTGTCACAGTGAAAAATAATTTTCCGGTTCTGTTTCATCTACGATTAACAGAAGTAACAATGGCGTAAACTGTGATAAGCAAATGTGCGTGGTGTTTGAAACACTACGTTTTCCACATAGGTCAGCATTGACAGTGAAAGACTCGACGATGGAAGATGTCAGTTTCGTCGGCAAATAATATTGTTTGCGATAAGATATCATCTTCAATCCGTTACTTGAAAGTTAATGGTTGAAAAAAGGCCATTCTGTGAAATAGGAGCATTTTCCCATAATACTAAACAGATGAACCAATTTCCCGTGAGATTCGGATCCATTGACCGCGAATTCCTGTTGAAAACGACTTGTGATAGTATCAAATAGTGTCTTATCCTACCGGTCTATTTCATACCTCACTTCCATCAAATTAGCTCAAATGAAATATGTAAATGTTCGCGTCAATATGCTGTTCTGTGATTACTTTTTGACTTTAGTACATTTACTGTCCTTCATGTTTTTAGAAGTCTTAAGATGGGTGCTTGCTATAATTCCAAATTTCAGGCTGGGCTGTTACTTTCTTTAGAAGAGTGTGTCTCAATCTTTTTATAATGACGCCCCCTCTAAGAGGTGGGCCTTCCCTCAACGCCCCCCATACATCTACAAGTAAAATTCCCTCCCAGATTTGAAGGAAAATTTAAATTAAAAAAAAAATCAGAAAAAGAGAGAAAAATAGAAGGGATGTGTTTACTCTTTTGGGAATAAATTAATGAGATACTTGACACTGCTTCTAAGCTGCTAAATCTCGAATGCATGGTTGAATGACGTGAAGTTCGGGTCTTGAGAGCAACAAGCGAGGAAAATACAGCTTCACTCTAGAGATACATGGATCTGAACATATTAGGATCCGAACGAGTCCAACTGGAGTGGTAGACGACAGGAAAGTAACGTTATAGGCGATACTTTTGTATTTTTCATAAACTGCTGAATATTAGTTCCTCACGCCTGTAATGGGAATGACGAATATAATTAATGATTTTTTAAAAAATATTTCCCAGGAACTCATGCCCCCCTTGGCAATTGTTGACGCCCCCTAGGTTGAGAACCATGGCTTTTAGAACTTTCAACAACGAAACGAAAATGTGTCTTATGGGATAATGAAAATTTGAGTAGCCGGTCCAAAAGCCAGTGATTAATAAGGATTATAAAATAATCCATGTTTACCGTAACTTTACCCTTCATTTTATTTGTCATGAAGACAGAATGTCTTTATGAGATTTTAATGAGTTTATTCAAGAAAATCATAATAAAAATTTCAGCCATGCATATAGAAATAGCAGAAACAAAGCTGAGGAAATGGCAGAGACCAAGCTATATCAACTGAGAAGAATCAAGGAAACTCGAAATATCCCTTGACTCTGTGCGTAAATATATGAACATTTTCCATCGATATAATTACGTATTGTGAACAGGACCTACTTCCCATGGGGCTGTTGAAATGATTGATATTAATCAGAATAATCTAAGAAACTAATAAATATGAAAATCAATAAAAGAATGGTACATACAGCTGTTGGTGGTTTGTACGAAGTTTGATCGACTATCGGCGATGAAAAGTATCACTATTATCAAGCTGAATCCCCCGGACAATGATATGTTTATCACTGAAAATGATGCAAGACTAGTGCATTGAAATTATCCATCTACCTTTTATCTTGGGTCATTTGACATAAAGCTAATAATAATTAAAAAGAAAAGTTAAGACGAACATAAAGTAGATTGTGTAATCTGGAGGTCACATCTAAATTTAATCATTTGCGTCTCTCTGACGCTGGGAAATATTGTGCTACTCTACCGGACCTATTTCCTAGTTCTCTTCGCTACTAACTGATACGTTTTAACGGTGATGAAGTTTAAAGTGCTTAAAGTAACTGATTAGCAATAACAGATGTGGATGTGACTCAATAACAGAAGTATTAACTTGTTTACTGATTTGTTCTTATCTTATGAAATTATATTCCTGCTGGCTTTTATTTTTAACGCTTTTCGTAGTCCAATAGTTTTTTTATTGCTTTTTCTAACCAAATTCCTTTTCATTAGAATGGCCATATTTCAGTGTGTGTACATGTTTAATAATAATAATAAATATAATAATAATAATAATAATAATAATAATAATAATAATAATAATAATAATAATAATAGTCGAATTGGAGGCTCAGTCGAATTGGAGGACTGTGATAGAGCAAAAAAAATGATGATAATAATAATAATAATAATAATAATAATAATAATAATAATAATAATAATAATAATAATACATCCAAAGGGAAAATAAAGTCTTTAAAGGAAAGTAAATTCATAGAATATCTTGGCGTTTTATCATTAAATATTTATTCGTAATCCCTATCGGTGTTTTGGAAACTGGACACCCAACGTTCGAGGGTAAGGGAGAGAATCGAATTTAGAAAAACGTGAAAAATCAATGAAGACGCTCTAAACGGTAAAAAAAAGAAAAGAAAAGAAAAAAAAACTCTCATAAAAAAACTGATCCAATTCTAACACCAGTTTTGGGCACAATAAATTACTTTATATCTTATTTGTTAAAAGTTGATTATTTACTGATAAAGTTCAAAAAATACTTTTCACAAAACTATAGTTTCTTAATGATTAGATTCTAATCATGCTACGTTTGCCTTTTTAATTTTCTTTCTTTATTTTTTGTTACTGAGAATCCAAGGAATCAGTGTGTTAAAAATGTGGTTAATTAAAACAAATCTTGGGATCAAAGGTGCTGGCTGCCTGGGGCTTAACGAATGAAAAATGATTTCCCTATTCCTTGTTTAATCCTAAACGGAAAAATTCATTGGAAGTAGGTATATTGTTGTGAGACGTAGAAAAAAAGAAATTAACTTTCGGACGGACTAAAATTAATCAATATGATACTCCAAGGTTAGGCAAGAAATGTGAATATGTGGCGATCACAATTAACGATAATACTTTGACCTTTTAGTTTTCTGTAAAAGAAAACTATTGTGCCGGCTTTGTCTGTCCGTCCGCCCGCCCTACCGTTATCCCTACACTAAGGGGTCGGTTGCCTGATTCCCCTTTCCTTAAAAAATCAGGCATGGTTTATCATTTGACAAAGGGGTTTTTACGACCGCATGGCCTTGCTGTCATCAACCACAGTTATTGGCGTTGGGCCTCGCCTTTGACTAATCAGTAAGACTACAAGGCAGCAGTTTCCACAGTTATTGGCGGTGGGCCTAGCCTTTTACTGAAAATGTACGACTGCAAGGCAGCAGCTGTCCTTTTAGTCGCCTTTTACGACACGCAGGACCTAAGGTGGTAGTATTCTTACACCCCTACGACGAGGTGTTAATACTACTGAGGTTAGAGGGCTGCAAATTGGTATTTTGATTATCCACCCTCCACTCATCAAACACACCAAATCACAACCATCTAGTCTCAGTAGTTTTTTTTTTTATTTAAGGTTAGATTTAGCCATGGATCGTGCATCCCGGTAGTGCTTCCCGGAGCTATGGGACGAACCCTCATTCCACCGCATCTGGTGAGCAACTGGAGAGTTGGCCGCGATAGTTGATGGTTTTATACAGCACTATACGCTGTACAGAAAATGTTTCCTCAGGTTTTTATTTTTACTTGTTTTATTTTATTCTGAAAATAATGTCAAGACAGTCCTCACGACAGGAAAGGCATATTATTTCAACATTTTTTCGTACTCAACTTTAGCCATCTGGTCAGTTTTTCGCAGAGCACTGTCGTCTTCTGAAAACTGAAAAGGAGAACTGCTGTTCTGAGTGTTGCATGAATAAGAAGCAATGAAGGTTAACAGTTAATTCATTATTAGTGAGATTAGCAGAATGTTGACTTTCGAAGTAAAAATTTTGAAATTTTATTAACACCGACTTACATACATACATACATACATACATACATACATACATGTATGAGTACATTTGGCCCATACAAAAAACAAATTAAAACGTTAAATGACTTTGAGAAATGTTTCAGTGCCTAAATTTTTGCATAGCATCAAGATGCAAGTAATTGACGCTAGATTTCTACACCTAGGCCTAAACTTTCAATGAATTAGTTTTGTTTCGTTATTAGTCCTTAAAGTCCTTATTTTGATCGACTCTTAAGCCGCTTTTGAATCCTCCAACTCCTTCCGGTTCGTCTCCATCGCCGACAAACAAATAAACTTCTGCCTTCCTCCACATTTGCATACCGAAAGGGCGTGCTTACTATTGTCCACGTGCACGTCTAACAACCGCCCATTACCAGCAAAAACCAACTGAACACAAGAGACCGCGCCACTTTCTCCACCGCACTGTCATCTGTTTAAACTGACCATCTTAACTTCAGTTGGGTTAAGAATCAAACATGAAGTAGCTCAGGTGTAAAGATAAAAATCTCTGCCAAGATTCTGTCCTTAGCAAGCTCAAATTGTTGTCTCCCAAAATTGCTTGAGAACAGTGCATCATGAAATAAGTAAATACGTCTTATGCGGTTCTTATAAAAGAGTTCCACTGTGTGAAACATCAGCCATAGAAAGACATTCATTAGCCAATTTAGGATGAGAATTCCTACATGCAACGCCTAGGGTCTTTGGCTGCCATTCATACTTACGTCATCTGTGCGCCAGCGCTACACACTTCAGCCTTTGCCACGAAGGGCAATTCCTGAATGAGTTTGTGTGTTGGAAACAAGTTCGTTTTTCAGGAAATTCTTTTGTTTTCAATGCCGCTTCTGCATGTGTAAGTTGCTCTTTTAATTCGTAGTCTGAATATTATTTTAAGGGATATGTGCTGAATAATTTTAGGATACAAAGATCCTCAATAAACATGAAAGATTCAGAGAAAGAATTCACATACAATCAAAATTGTATTCAAGAGTGCTTATGAACGCATAATGTATTATGGCAATGAAAAGGCATCTCATCGCTTCGGGGATGTGTCAAAAAGTCAATCAACCTGGACATATAAATGAGCCACAGCAGATAAAAAGAAATGAACATAGTGGAAGGGGCTGCCTGCAAAAAAAAAAAAAAAAAAAAAAAAATGTGGGGGGCGGGTGCAGTGTGGTATATGAATTTTTCTTTTGACTTTATTGTCAGTTCTTGAGACTGTTTGCTATGAAATTGGGCATAAAAATTCGCAGTACTGTTCAAAGACGGAGAACGATTTCATGGAAAGTCAGAAAGGATCCGCTGTGGAATCCCTCGAAGATGAATTGCTCGAAGTTCTGGCGGAGAGGCGTACTGTGGGTAATTCCCTCGACGCAATTGCCATTATTTTTTTCTGGCGATGCCTTCGTTCTTCGAAGCAACTATCCTGGGCAAAACAAAATCTATAAAAGCGAGGATTTGATTATTTGTATCAAAATTTCAACATAACTTTCTACAATCACTCAAGAAGCACACATTTTAGATTGCCATAGCTATACGTCATACTAAATTTTATTTTTTTCTTTAATGAAAATAGACTTCAGTCTTGGGTAAGTCAAATTATTACGATTTAAATATGAAAAGTGAAAAAAAACCTATAATTGTCAACAGTAAGAATCTCTGTCATTATTTCATTATAATAAACCGCATTACGTACGAATGCTGTAATAGGTCAGTATATGAAACTTTGAAAGAATTTCCTTTATAAAGACTCCCCAAGACTTCTGTCTAGAGCTAGCTGGTTGTAAATGCTGCCAGAATGAGCATAAAAAATATGACTCTCAAGGGATCCTTACGATAAGGAGTGCGTGAGATAACAGGCCTCTTCACCTCATCTATGCAGCTCTCAGTGCGAGGCCACTTCTCATAACAATACTTTAGCTTCTTATTATATAACAGTATTCTAATTCAAAGTTTCCACGCCAGCTTTAGTTTTCTGTAAAAGAAAATAGTGACGGCTTTGTCTGTCCATCTGCACTTCTTTCTGTCCACCCTCAGATCTTAAACACTACTGACACTAGAGGGCTACAAATTAGGATGTTGATCACCCACCCTCCAATCATCAAACATACCAAATTGCAGCCCTCTAGCCTCAGTAGTTTTGATTTTATTTAAGGTTAGAGTTACCCATAATTATGGGTCTGTCAATGCTATATCACAGGCCTCCACCGGACTGTGGCTGAAAGTTTCGTGGGCCACGGCTCATACAGCATTTTATACTGTACAGAAAACTCGATTGTGCCAAAGAAACTTCAGTGCATTTTCTACTGGTTTAATTTCGAATTCATAAATCTTACTACCAAGTTACCCAGTGACGCTTTTATCTTCTTTCCCACCGTTATCCCTACACTAAGGGGTCGGTTGCCTGATGCGCCTATCCTTACAACATCAGACATGGTTTATTATTTGGCAAAGGGATTTTTAAGACTGCATGCCCTTGCCGGCATGAGCCACGGTTATTGGTGGTGGGCCTCGCCTTTGACTAAAACGTCCAAGGCAGCAGTTTCCACAGTTATTGATGGTGGGCCTAGCCTTTTACTAAAAAGTAAGACTGCAAGGCAGCACTTTCCACAGTTATTGGCAGTGGGCCTAGCCTTTTACTAAAAAGTAAGACTGAGGAAGCCGTTCCACAAGTTATTTGCGGTGGCCTAGACTTTACTAGAAAGTAAGACTGCAAGGAAGCAGTTTCCACACGTCTATTTGCGGTCGGGGCTAGCCTTTTACTAAAAAGTAAGATGACAGAAGCAGTTCCCAGTTATGCGGTGTTGGGCCTAGCATTTAGTCAAAAAGTTTAAGACTGTGCTTCCTTTACTAAAAAGTAAGATGCAAGGAAGCAGTGCCACAGTTATTTGCGGTGGGGATCTCAGCCTTTACTAAAAAGTAAGACTGCCAGGAAGCAGTTTCCACAGTTATTTGCGGTGGGCCTAGCCTTTTACTAAAAAGTAAGACTGCCAGGAAGCAGTTTCCACAGTTATTTGCGGTGGGCCTAGCCTTTTACTAAAAAGTAAGACTGCAAGGAAGCAGTTGCACAGTATTGCGGTGGGCCTAGCCTTTTACTAAAAATTAAGACTGCCAGGAAGCAGTTCCACAGTTATTGCGGTGGGCCTAGCATTCTTTTTACTAAAAGTAGGACTGCCAGCGAAGCAGTTTCCCAGTATTGTGCGGTGGGCCTAGCCTTTTACTAAAAGTAAGACTGCAAGGAACCAGTTTCCACAGTATTGCGGTGGGCCTTACCTTTTACTAAAAGTAAGACTGCCAGGAACCAGTTTCCACAGTTATTTGCCGGGGCATAGCTTTACTAAAAAAGTAAGGACGCCAGAAGGAAGCCAGTTCACAGTTATTTGCGGTGAGGCCTAGCTTTTACTAAAAAGTAAGACTGTCAGGAACGCAGTCTCCACCAGTTATTGCTGTGGGCCTAGCCTTTTACTAAAAAGTAAGACTGCCAGGAAGCAGTTTCACAGACTGCGGTGGCCTAAGCTTTTATAAAAAGAAGACGCCAGGAAGCAGTTTCACAGTTATTTGCGGTGGGCCTAGTCCTTTTACTAAAAAGTAGAACTGCCAAAAAAGGTTAAGCAGTTTCCACAGGTTATTTGCGGGGGCCTAGCCTTTTACTTAAAAAGTAAGACGGCCAGGAAGCAGTTTACCACAGTTATTGCGGGGGCCTTAGGCCTTTTACTAAAAAGTAAGAACTGCACGGAGGCCAGTTTCCACAGTTATTGCGGTGGGCCTTTAGCCTTTTACTAAAAAGTAAGGACGCCAGGAAAAGCAGTTTCCACAGTTATTGCGGTGATGGGTCAGCTTTTACCTAAAAAGTAATGGAACTGCCGGGAATACAGTTTCCACCAGTTATTGGCAGTTGGGCCATTTAGCCTTTTACTAAAAAGGTTAAGGGACCTGAAGGAAGCAGTTCCACCAGTTTTATTTGCGGGGGCCTAGCTTTTACTAAAAGTAAGACTGCAAGGAAGCAGTTTCAACCAGTTATTTGGCAGTTGAGGGCCTTTAGCTTTTTACTATAAAAGGTAAGGGACCTGCAAGGCAGCCACCTTTTGCCACAATATATTGGCAAAAAGTGGGGCCTAAGCCTATTTACTAAAAAGTAAGATGCCAGGAAGCAGTTTACCAAGGAATTGGCAGTGGGCCTTTAGCCTTTTACTAAAAAAGTTACGACTTGCAGGAAGCAGTTTCCACAGGTTATTGGGGCCATGTTGGGATCCTAGCCTTTTACTAAAAGTAAAAAGACTGCAAGGAAAGCAGTTGCACCAGTTATTTCGGGGGTGGCCTAAGCCTTTTACTAAAAAGTAAGACTTGCCAGGAAGCAGTTCCACATTTATTTGCGGTGGGCCTAGCCTTTTACTAAAAACGTAACGACTGCCAGGAAGCAGTTTCAGTTCCCACAGTTATTTGCGTTGGGTGGGCCTAGACTTTTACTAAAAAGTAGATTGCCAGGAAGCAGGTTCCCACAGTATTGCGGTGTGGGCCTAGCATGTTACTAAAAAAGTCAAGACGCAAGGAAAGCAGTTTCCACAGTTATTTGCGGTGGGCCTATAGCCTTTTACTAAAAAGTAAGGACGCAAGGAAGCAGTAGTGTCCACCCAGTTATGCGGTGAGCCTAGCCTTTTATAAAAAATTAAGACTGCAGGAAGCAGTAGTTATCCACAGTTATTTGCGGTGGGCCTAGCACTTTACTAAAAAAAAGTAAGACTGCCAGGAAGCAGTTTCCACAGTTAGTTGCGGTGGGCTAGCCTTTTACTAAAAAGTAAGACGCAAGGAAGCAGTTTCCACAGATATTTGGGTGGGGCCTAGCGTTACTAAAAAGTAGACTGCCAGGAAACCAGTTCCACAGTTATTTGCGGGTGGGCATAGCCTTACTAAAAGTAAGGGACGGCCAGGAACCAGTTTCCACAGTAATTGCGGGGGGCCTAGCCTTTTACAGAAAAGTAAGACTGCAAGGAAGGCAAGTTTCCAAGTTATTGCGGTTTGGGCCTAGCCTTTTATAAAAGTAAGGACTTTGCCAGGAAGCAGGTTCCACAGTTATTTGGTTGGGGCCTAGGGCCTTTTACCTAAAAAGTAAGACTGCGTCCTTTACTAAAAAAGTAAGGACTGCAAGGAAGCCAGTTTACCACAGTTATTTGCTTAGTGTTTGGCCAGCCTTTTCCCCTAAAAAGTAAGGGGGGGGACCTGCAGAAGCAGTTTCCACAGGGATTTGCGGTGTGCTAAAAAAAGCCTTTTAACTAAAAAGTAAGACTGCAAGGAAGCAGGTTTCAACCAGTTATTGCGGTGGGCCTTAGCCTTTTAACGTAAAAAGTAAGACTTGCAAGAAGCAGTTTCCACAGGTTATTGCGTGGGCCTAGCCTTTTACCTAAAAATTTTAGACTGCCCAGGAAGATAGTTTCCACAAAAGGTTAATTTTGCGGTGGGCCTGGCCTTTACTAAAAAGTAAGAGCCAGGAAAGCCCCAGTTTCCACAGTTATTTGCGGTGGGCACCTAGCCCCTTTTACTAAAAAAGTAAAGGACTTGACCAGGGACCAAGTTTCCACAGTTATTTGCGGTGGCTTTAGCCTTGTACTAAAAAAAAAAGTTAAGACTTTGCCAGAACCAGTTTCCACAGGTTATTTGCGGTTGGGCCATAGGCCATTTTACTAAAAAGTAAGACTGCCAGGAAGCAGTTTCCACAGTTATTTGTACGGGGGGCCTAGGGCCTTAGGCCTTTTACTAAAAAAAAAAGTAAGACTGCCAGGAAGCAGTTTCCCACCAGTTATTTGCGGTTTGGGCTAGGGGGGCCCTTTTACCTAAAAAAGTAAGACCTTTTGCCGAACAGCAGTTTCACAAAACAGTTAATTTGAGGTGGGCCTAGCCTTTTACTAAAAAGAGGAAACTGCACAGGAAGCTCTTTCCACAGTTATTTTGCGGTTGGCCTAGCCTTTTACTAAAAGTAAGACTCCAGGAAGCCAGTTTTCCACAGTTATTTGCGGTGGGCCTAGCCCTTTATTTTACTAAAAAGTAAACTGCCAGGAAGCAGTTTTTTCCAACAGTTATTTTTGCGGGGGGGCCTAGCCCTTTTAACCTAAAAAGTAAGACTGGCCAGGAAAGCAGTTTCCAACCAGTTATTTGGCCGGTGGGCCTACCTTTTACTAAAAAGTAAGACTCCAGGAAGCATTTTCCACAGTTTTTGGCGGTGGGCCTAGCCTTTTACTAAAAAGATTTAAGACTAGCCAGGAAAGCAAGTTTCTCCACAGTTATTTGCAGTGGGCCTAGCCTTTTTACTAAAAAAGTAAGACTGCAGGAAGCAGTTTCCCACAGTTATTGGCAGTGGGCTAGCCTTTTACTAAAAAGTAAGACTGCCAGGAAGCAGTTTCCACAGTTATTTTTGGCAGTGGGACTAGCCTTTTAGCTAAAAAGTAAGCTGCAAGCAAGCAGCTTTCCCACAGTTATTGCAGTGGGCACCTAGCCTTTTACTAAAAGTAAGACTGCAGGAAGCACTTTCCACAGTTTTGGCAGTGGGCCTAGCATTTTACTAAAAAAGTAAGACTCCAGAAGCAGTTTCCACAGTTTTTATTGGCAGTGGGCCTACTTTTACTAAAAAGTTAAGACTGCAGGAGCAGTTTCCAAAGTTATTGGGCAGTGGGCCATAGCTTTTACTAAAAAGTAAGACTGCCAGGAAGCACTTTGGGCCTTTCCACAGTTATTGGCAGTGGGCCTAGCCTTTTCCTTTTACTAAAAAAAAAAAAAGTAAGACTGCAAGGAAAGCAGTTTCCACAGTTATTGGCAGTGGGCCTAGCCTTTTACTAAAAAAGTAAAAAGTTAATACGGTGGGCCAGCCCAGGAAGCAGTTTCCACAGTTACCTGGCAGTGGGCCTAGCCTTTTACTAAAAAAGTAAGACTAGCAGGAATCAGCCAATGCCTTTTCCACAGTTATGCAGTTATTGGGCCTAGCCTTTACTAAAAAAGTAAGACTGCCAGAAGCAGTTTCCACAGTTTATGGCAGTGGGCCTAGCCTTTTACTAAAAAGTAAGACTGCAGGAAGCAGTTTCCACTTTCCCACAGTGTTATTTGGCAGGTGGCCTAGCCTTTTACTAAAAGTAAGACTGCAAAAAGCATCACAGTTCCACTTTTATTAGGTTAAAGATTGCAGATAGGGGCCTATTTTACTAAAAAGTTAAGACTGCCAGGAAGCAGTCCCAGTTTATTGCAGTGGGCCTAGCCTTTTACTAAAAAGTAAGACTAGCCAGGAAGCACTTTTCCACAGTTATTTTGGGCAGTGGGCCTACTTTTACTAAAAAGTAAGACTGCCAGGCAGCAGTTTCCACAGTATTTGGCAGTGGGGCCTAGCCCTTTTACTAAAAGTAAGACTGCCAGGGAAGCAGTTTGCCACAGTATTTGCAGTGGGCCCTAAGTTTTCTTTTTACTAAAAGTAAGACTGCCAGGAAGCAGTTTCCACAGTTATTTGCGGTGGGATAGCCTTTTACCCTAAAAAGTTTTTAAGACTAAGATATATGGCCCAGGAAAAAGGTAAGACGCCAGGAAGCAGTTTCCACAGTTTTATTGGCAGTGGGGCCTAGCCTTTTACTAAAAAGTAAGAACTGCAGGAAGCACTTTCCACAGTTATTTTGCGGTGGGACCTAGCCTTTTAAACAAAAAGTAAAGACTGCCAGGAAGCAGTTTCCACAGTTATGGCAGTGGGCCTAGCCTTTTACTAAAAAGTAAAGACTGCCTTAGAAGCAGTTTGCCACAGTTTATTGGCAGTGGGCCTATTTTCCTTTTTAACTAAAAAGTAAGACTGCCAGGACGCCAGAGTTTTCCACAGTTTATTTGCGTGGGCCTAGCCTTTTACTAAAAAGTCAAGACTGCCCAGGAGCAGTTTCCACCACAAAAAAGTTAGTTTTTTGCAGTGGGCTAGCCTTTTACTAAAAAGTAAGACTGCCAGGTAAAGCAGCCAAGTTTATTGGCAGTGGGCCTAGCCTTTTAAACTAAAAAGGTAAGACTGCCAAGGAAGCGTTTCCACAGTTATTTGGCAGTGGGCCTAGCCTTTAAACTAAAAAGTAAGACTGCCAGGAAGCAGTTTCCCACAGTTATTTGGCATGGCAGTACCTAGCTTTTAGTAAGACTGCAAGGCAGCACTTTTCCACAGTTATTTGCGGTGGGCCTAGCCTTTTTACTAAAAAGTAAGACTGCCAGGAAGCAGTTTCCACAGTTATGCAGTGGGCCTAGCCTTTTACTAAAAAGTAAGACGGCGCCAGGAAGGCAGTTTCCACAGTATTGGCAGTGGGCCCTTAGCCTTATTTTTACTAAAAGTAAGACTGCCCAGGAAGCAGTTTTCCACAGTTATTGGCAGTGGGCCTAGCCTTTTACTACAAAAAGTAATACTGCCCAGAAAAAGCAAGTTTTTCGCACAGTTATTTGCTGTGGGCCTAGCCTTTTACTAAAAAGGTAAGACTGCAAAGGCAGCAGCTGTCCTTTTAGCCGCCTTTTACGACACGCAGGACCTTGGGGGGTAGTATTCTTACACCCCTACCACAGGGTGGTGGGCCCATTGACGTTTTTATCCTGAGAAGTAAAAACAAATTTGCACTTTCATCTTCAACCATGACTCTCCCCCTTCCCGCACTCTGTCTCCCGCGCGCCCATCTTTAATTTCCACCAGCTTCCCAAGGAGACTCTGGCCTTATCACTCTTATAAAAAGCCTCCCAGAATTCACTCTTCCAACTTATTAGGGACAATGTCACGTTATAAAAGTCTCCCTCGTGAGATAAATGTCTTTCCTTTTCGTCCCTCGCCATCTCCGAGTTTTTCCAGGACTCTTTTCTAAAAATTTTTTATCTCCTGCCGACTAAGATGTCGCTGATAAGGAGAGCAAGAGTGGTGCCGCAGATCAAAACAATAAGAACCATTAAGTAAAAGACAATTAATTTATAATAAGCAACTGCAGTGATCAAAATAGAACCTTTGAAGCCTTCTTTATTTTGACAAATACAGTCGTTCCTTTTACTGTACCTCCTTTCATATTCTCTTTCTTCCATCTTACTTTCCACCCTCTCCTAACAACTGATTCATAGTGCAACTGCCAAGTTTTCCTCCTTTTACACCTTTGCTTGCTGTCAATTTCCGTTTCAGCGCTGAATGACCTCACAGGTCCAAGTGCTAGGTCTTTGGCCTAAATTCTATATTCACTTTAATTCAATTCATATACAGTATTGTAGATT
>NC_061109.1:94427974-94465474 GCF_015104395.2 Macrobrachium nipponense | reverse complement strand
GAGAGAGAGAGAGAGAGAGAGAGAGAGAGAGAGAGCTTATAGGTTGAAACGCAATGTCTTTAGTTTTATGTAACCAAGGTTGTTTGTGTGTTGACGTTTAAATGATCCGATTAGGGTATTTCTATGTAGAGAGAGAGAGAGAAGAGAGAGAGAGAGAGAGAGAGAGGTTTAAGTGTAATTTGTATCCTTCTTGGTATATGCCACTTTCGGGATGAATTTCACATTATATCTATGTTTTTATAGCGTCTTTGGTTTTATGGAATCCAGGGGGGTTTGAGAGATTAACTGGTCTGATGAGGGTATTTCTATGTAAGCGAGAGAGAGAGAGAAATTCGATTTTTAAGTGTAATTTGTATCCTTCTTGGTATGTGCCATTTTCAGGATGAAATTCACATTATATCTATGTTTTTATAACGTCTTTGGTTTTATGGGATCCAGGGGGGTTTGAGTGATTAAGTTATCTGATTAGGGCATTTCTATGTGTGTGTGTGTGTGAGAGAGAGAGAGAGAGAGAAAACTTGTGGATTTAGCTGTATATTTTTGTGGAAGTGAATGTGATCACAGTTTGTAATAAGTACAAGTGCGTAGTACTACATAACGAGAATTCCCCAACTCCATCTGAGACCAAACATTATTCAAGGACAAAGAGTTCATTCTCACTGGCGAAGGGAGGCCCTGAGATAGTCCTTGTGGCTTGTAAATCCCCAACTAAGTTTGACCTCCGCTACTCACATACTTTGTGCTTGTTGCATAGAGTCCCTCGAGAGAGTTCTCGATGCATAACAGAAAGGAACAATATGAAAAAAACAAAAGCTCAGTGGAAGCGAAGGCCAGAGAAATTGGCATAATACAGTATTTAAAAAGAAGTAGAGTAGATTACTTAGATTACCATTGCTAATTTGGTCTACATGAGTCCCAGTTAACTAGACTAAATTAGCCTTGCTATATATATATATATATATATATATATATATATATATATATATATATATATATATATATATATATGTATATATATATATATATATATATATATATATATATATATATATATGTAATAGTGTGGCACAGTGTCGTCATTACAAAAGGCAATAACTTAATAATACTTAAGAAAAAGGCACGAAACGGATAATAAGAGAAGAAAAAGGGAAAGGGAATACGATAATGATTTTTCTTAGCGAAGGGATTTTGTTACTCAAAACATTAGGCTTTTAGCCATTAGACATCTGGTTTTCATCTTCCCCAAAAAGCCTCTGTCCGTACCAGCGATTAGTGACCAACAAGAGATTATAGCCGATGAGGGATATCGCCCAGGCATCTTCGAGAAATTGGAAACTACTCTCATTAGCGCCTATGACTAATCGGCGTTCCCTTCGTGAACAGGTCAGAGAGAGCCATCTGGCATACGTTAAAAAGGAATTCTATGACCCGTTGTTAGAAAGAGGGAAGTACCAAATTCTTAAAAGCTCCACCCTTTCAAAGGTAGGCCTCTAGTATCGACGAATCAAAAGCCATGAGTGTTGGTCATAAGACAGCCCAAAAGGGGTATCAACGAATGACCTATGAGGTTACCAAGGGATACGCCCCTAAGAAGCCAGGACATGAAGAAGGAGGCGTATACAAATTCAGAGCCTACGAATCATTGTAAAAGACATGACAGGAAGGCGGTCTTGTATAATGTCTGTAGCCACTAAGACACAAAAAGTCTTTCAGAAAATGCCACACCCAGTCGGAATCCAAAAATTCAAAGGCGGTGCTAAGGAGATTCCATCCTAACAAAAAGGCCAGACAGAGAGAGAAAAGAGAGCAGAGAAAAAAGGGGAACAGAGAAGTCGAGAGAAGATAACGACAAAGAGGGGAACGAGGAGAACCAGTGGCGCAGCAACAGGCAGAGAAGAGAGAGAAAGACAGAAGAATCCCCAGAAGAAGAACAGGTGCAAAAGTGTGGTGTGCGAATCAATCAAGGACAGTGAAAGTGACAATCAATATTCAGTGAAATTCCCTCGTGCCTATAGACTCGTAATTGCAACAAGTGCCAATTAAGTTTTATCAGTCCAAGAGCCCAGTAACTCAGAAGGTGGAAAAACTTTTATAGAACCCGAGCAAAGAATAAAGAATTAAGCTCCCATTAATTTTCAATTCTCATCTAAAATTAGAACCCTTTTTAGCTAATTCAGCAAGGTAAGCAAATTTATATAAGTCAAATTCCCCAAAGTATAGCCTCCAGTGTCGGCACACGTTACCTTAGATCTGTGCGAAGAAAGTAAGTACCAGCACAGATTAATTGGTGGCAGAGCGATGGGATACGATGACATAAAGATTGATATAGTGACAAGATTAATTGATGTCGAGCGGTAAGGATAGGAAGAGACAAAAGAGACAGTAAAGAAATGGTGATTAGCGACGTGATACGAAGACACGAATGACAGTTAAAAACAGTGGCAGCGAAACAGAATCAAAAGTTTAGTTTCGGCATAAAAGATTTCAATCCATTCACGCCACTCGAAAAAGAAAGTTCTCCCCAAAGACAGTTACCAGTGCTTCCCCAAATACAAAGACAGTACCGAGTCGTAACAATAAAAGCGCTCCAAAAAAAAAGCCACGCCCACACTCCACGAAGAAAAACTCCACTCCGAAGAACAAGAACAGTCGTTCCACTAGAAGAACAAGATGCCGAACGCGTAAAGAATATATCAAGAGGAAAAAAGCACAATTCAGAAAACGCCCAATTCCCTCGCTTCCTTTCCCATCCCGAAGAGAAGAGAGAGAGAGAGAGGTCCCCTTTCCCGAAGAGAAGAAGAGAGAGAGAGAGAGAGAGGGGGAACCAACACATCATTCAACGCGCTGGTAGGCGAACGCAAGCTGTCAGACGTAAACCCGGATGCCGAAGACGACGAAAGAAGATAAGTCCAAAATAATATCCCCACACTTACATAACATTAAACTCCATTAAAAGTAAATTACGCGATTAACATTTCAGTTAGACAATTTCTGGTATTTCAAGATTAAAAGATTTTCTCTCTGAACTTTTTTTTTGGCAACGAAACTACGATATTTCTTCATTTTACTAATTATAACTAATCAGCTACTAAGACCTTTTCCCGAACATTTGTATTTACGGAACCAATAAACTATAAATTTTAATTTGAATTTTGATTGTGTCATTTTATGTTATTTTTTGTGATTTTGGTTGTTTTTTGTGATTTCTTATACTTTGATTTTTTTTTGTTTTAGTATTTGCTTTTTACTTGTTACGTCGAATGAATGTTTACTTGTTTTTACTTTGTTTTAACCAGGGTAACTCACGAGAGGTCTCTCGTTAGCGTACAGTTTACGGTCAGTTCAGTATCGTTTTACCAGTACTGTTAAGAGGGTTTTTGTTGTTTTAAGAATCGCTTACCGGTAACGTAAGACTTTGAGAATATTTCAGGGGAAAATTCCTTTATTTTTTTTTGGTGATCGAATACTTTAGTAAAAACAGTTTATTGTTATTATCATTTTCTTTTGGGATATTACGGTCATAACTTTGATACTTTTAATGATACTCAGTACTTAAGAAAATTTCCATTAACGAGTCGATGGTCAAAGGGAGACCGACTCCTTATCAGAACGTAAGAACGCCTGTGCTCACGAGAAGTCAAACAAGGAAAATAAACATGCCGGAAAGTACACAGTCCGCGAATTCGAACGCAGCAGTAATGGGAACACATAAGGGGCATGTGATTAATCACATAGCTAAATTTTGCGGAAGAAAGAATGGTCAGTTAGCTTGTAACTTAGAGAACTGGATAGAGCAGGTGGAGACACGCCTAGATAGCATAACGGGGACAGATAGAGAAAAGCTTATTGAAGCCAAGAGTTATCTTGATTTGGAAGCCGGAGGAGACTTACAGCGATACGTCCACTCCGAGACTTTACCGAGATCTTAAGAATTGGGAAGAACTGAAACGGTATTTTAGGAAGGTCTATTCCACAGTTGGTGAAAGAGATCCAGTCACTAGTTTGGCAAGGATAGTGCGTCAATTTAAGTTAGACGAAAGACGTTATCAAGAGTTTAGCTCTCAGTTGTATAACAATATGAATGAATGGGGTAACTTCATGGAATCCACAGGTTGGATAGAGGTAGAAGGAGGCAAGCAAAAAATGCTAATGAGTCATGTTAAAAAAATATTTAGACTAGCAATAATGATTGGAAGCCTGCTTACGGAAGTTATTGCAAGGATGACTCGTAAGTGGGAGACATCCGATGATGTAGCAGAGATTGAAGAGGAGGAAACAAAAATCCTAGGTAGAAGACCTGAAGGGAATCCTATATACAGACCTTTAGTCGCTATAGGACAAAAAGAAAGGGGTCAAAATAGATCTAGGACACCATCTAGAAATCAGAATAAGATGCCAGGTAAATCTTCTCAAGGAGGATTTTCGACAGTCACGTGTTATAACTGTCAGAAGAGAGGACATTATGCCAGTGATTGCCGAGGGATGGCCTTCTGTCCTTTCCATAAGAAAACAGGACATAGTGCTCGAGAATGCAGAAATAAATTTGTTTCAGCTCCTAGAGGTAGATCTCAGTCGAGAGGCAGAGGTAGAAACAATAGTCAATCTCCCCCAGTTAGAGGAAATAGGGATTCCGTCCCAAATAGATATGCTAATCCAACAGCAAGTATAGGGTATCAATCAGTCCAGTCAATGTCAGACGACGCAATGGGAAATTTTCTGCTTACTGGTACAATGAATCTTCCTCTATAACAGAGAGAACGTCCGGAATGTCAAGGCTAAGCCCAGCTACACAGGTTAGCAAAGTTGATGTAGGGAATGAATATAATTATAGACCATTATTTCCCGCACATGTCGGTCTAGAGAAACCTATTGTTACATTCTTTGATACAGGAAGTCCTAAGAATATAATGTCAGAAAAGGTGTATCGGTTGTATTTTTCTCACTTAAGATTGAACACAGCGGTAGATTGTAGAATCACAGACGTCCAGGGTAATGATATCCACGTAATTGGACAGTTAGATTTTCCATTTAGGCTAGGAAGAATTGCTCTACGAGAAAAGGTTCTGGTAGCCAGAGATATACAATTAGCTTTTGCTCATTTGCTGATAGGTTATCCAACTATGGCTAGACAAGGGATAAGCATTGATGCCCCTAGAGAACAACTAGTGATTGAAAACGGTCGTGAGATTTCTAGAATACCAATATGCAAGTCAATTAAAAGAACTCAGACTCAACAGAATCCCACACTGAAAGGTATCTTAAAGAAGGATAAGACAGAGGGAAGATATCCAGAATGCATCACGAGTTCACAACAGATCATTAACCTTTTAGAATCAAATCAATGCACTTATTTAAAGCTAGAGAGGGAATTAAGACTTAAACCAGGAGAAAGTACGTGGGTAGAATGTACAGTAAACCCAATTTTTGAAGGGAAGGAAATTCTCACACTTACTGAAAAGTCGCAAGTAAACGGAATACATTATTCTTCTAGTTTACATGAAGTCAGACAGAGCAAAATAGCGTTACAGATTACCAATAACAGAGGAGGAAAGGTTAAGTTAACACCAGGTACAGAGATAGGCCTAGCAGAAGTATACGCCATACCTATCCGAGTTGTAGAACGGGAAACAGTAGCAGCAATTAGTAAAGGAAATGAAAATTACGCTCAGAACATAAAACTGAGAAGAGCTAAGATAGGATCTCATTTAAAGGACATTAAGGAAAACCATGTTAGAGAAGAATTCATAGACTTATTGTGCGAATATCAGGATATAGTCGCTCTTGACGGCGACACCTTGGGAAATACACGCGAAATAACGCACAAGATAGACATTCCATCAAACACAAAGCCAATCTACATACCAGCCTACAGAGTAGCACATTCCCAGAAGGAGATCATTGAAAGAGAAGTACAAAGAATGAATAGGCAAGGAATAATAGAACCATCTAAATCCCCATGGTCTTTTCCACTTTTGCTAGTTCCTAAAAGGGACAAAAACTTACAGAATAGTTGTGGATTTCAGAAAATTGAACCAAATTACTGAAAATGATCCTTATCCAATGCCGTCAATGCGAGATCTTATCGCCACTATAGGGTCCAAGAGACTTCACCACTATAGATTTATTGCAGGGATTCTTGCAATCCCTCTAGACGAAGAAAGTAAACCTTTGACTGCTTTTTCCACTAGTTAACGGCCAGATAACCAGTATGTAAGAATGCCCTTTGGTCTAAAGTCAAGCCCGGTAACTTTTGTAAGATTAATGGATAAAATTTTGGGCGATTTACTAGGCAAGGACGTACACTGTTACATAGATGATTTGGTAATAGCAACAGACACTATAGAGGAACACATAGACTTAGTCAGAGAAGTCCTAAAGAGATTAAGAAAAGCCAACCTGAAGCTTAAACTGAAGAAATGTAACTTCCTTAAAAGGAAAATAGACTACCTTGGTCATACACTAAGTGAAAAGGGCGTAGAAGTAAACGACTTAAAGATAAAGTCAATCAAGGAATATCCTACACCTCAGTGCAAGAAGGACGTAAAGTCATTCTTAGGTTTAGCAGGATTTTACCGCAAGTTCATAGGAAGCTTTGCAGTCATATCCGCACCACTAACTGAACTTTTAAAGGAACACGTATCATTTGTATGGACAGACAAGCAGCAAGAAGCATTCGATGAATTGAAAGAAAGATTAACACATCCCCCAGTACTTAGCTTCCCAGACTTTGGCAAAGAATTCTTTTTAGCCACGGACGCAAGCCACATTGGTATAGGAGCATGTTTAATGCAAAGACAAGATAACAAGTATAATGCCATAGCTTATTACAGTAGGAAATTAAAGCCCTCAGAAGTGAACTACTCAGTAACAGACCTCGAGTCTCTAGCTATAATAGACGCTTTAAAGCATTTCAGATATATAATTTTTGGTTACAAGATAACCGTCTTCACGGATCATTCAGCCGCAGTAGAAATGCTAAAGAACCCTAATTTTTCTGGACGAAGAGCCCGTTGGTTCATGACAGCCCAAGATTATGATATAGAGGTGAGATATGTCCCTGGGAAGACGAATAAGGTAGCAGATGCATTATCAAGATATGTGTCACAAGGTGATAGTATAAATATGATAATTCAAGAAGAAGAAAAGAATGAAACAATGTGCAATGACGTAAATGTACTCACAATGCACTATACAGAGGAGCTTTCCCGGCAAAATTTCATAAAAAAACAAGAAAGAGATGAAGATATAAGGGAACTGTTCAAATACGTTAGAAACGAAAGAAAACACAGCCAACAAGAATTAACCGAACTAGGTAGGAAGGTTGGATGTCCCACAGATGCATTAACGGACATAGATGGTGTATTAATTTGGATGTGTCACGAATATGACCCATTTGGTCAATTTCTAGGTGTACTGCACAAAAGATTAGTACCTAAGAGTCTAAGAAACAAGGTCATTGAGCTAATGCACGACGATGACATGAGAGCTCACCCAGGAAGGGATGAGACAATTAGATTAATTCAAAGAACTTTCCATTGGAAGGGAATTCACAAGGATGTTAGTAATTATGTGAAGAGCTGCAATATATGCAACAGCTACAAGGGAAGAACAGACAAGGAAGTACCACTAGGGAAATATCCTATCCCACAGACTCCATTCGAAAGAGTATCTATTGATCTTATCACTAATCTTCATACCACGAGTAAAGGGAATAAGAATATACTAGTATGTATCGACGCGCTCACGAGATATACAGAGTTGGTACCACTAACTAGTAAAAGTGCCAAGGATTGTGCAATAAACCGTCTCCTTCGATAAGATATTTTGCAGATTATTCTGCCCCACAGCTCATTATTTCTGATAATGGGACCGAGTTCAACAACTCGTTAGTTCAAGAAATTTGTAACGCCTTTAAAGTAGAAAAGGTAGCGATACAGCCGTATCACCCAGCTAGCAATGGCTTGGTAGAAAGGAATAACAGGAAGGTTTTAGACGTATTACGTCACACAGTAGGACAGGATCCTGACTGGGACGTCAATTTACCTTTAGTCCAATTATCATTAAATGCAAGGCATCATACGAGTACTCGAGCAACTCCCATAAAAGCTTTGATGGGATATGAACCCAGATTACCTTATGCATGGCTGAATCAGCCAATACAGCCTAATTACTCTGAAGATATCATGAAGATAAGAATCGGAAACTTTAAAGTAATACACAAGCAATTGCACAAGATCTAGAAGAAGCCCACCAGCAGAATATGATAAAGAAGCATCAAGAAGGATTAAGGCCTGTAGACTACAAGAAAGGGGATGAAGTCTATATTAAGAAGGAAGTAAGAAGTGGTATTAATTATAAGTTAGACCACAAAATTCACAGGACCATACAAGGTCGTAGACGTACAAGAAACTAAGATAAAGGTTAAGAAAATGAATAACCAAATGCCTTCCACATACGCTGAATCATTAGAAGAAGAATTTTGGATAAACAAGGACAAGGTCAAGAGAACCAAAGAAGTTGAAGAATCCGAAATGACAGAGACGTCAGAAGAAATTCCAGAAGAAGGAATTAGATATAACCTAAGAAATAGAAGAGTCACTTTTCAGTGAAACAGAAGAACAAACCCATTAATTCATCCCATTATTCCCATGTATTTATTTGATTTCTTTATTGCTAAGTTTACCTTCATCGGTCGACTTAGGAATAATCTTTTATTGTTACAATTCTTACTTTAATTAGTCGGTTTGTAGCAAGAATTTTTGAGTTACGTGCACTAACTTCAAATTTATTTTGACTTGAAGGGAAATATTTGGGTATGTAAGAAACGGTTCAAAGCGCAGTATAAGAATTTCAAGACGTATATTAAGCTTAATCGTTCCATGAGAACATTCTTAGAAGTAAAAGAATAAATAAGACGGGTTAAGATAGACATTAAGAGATTTTTAAGATAAGAGAATTCGTTTTAGAAATGATCAAGATTTTGAAGGGGTAATTAATATACTTACTTTGTTCAAATCCATTAGATGTTGATTGATGATAACTTACTAATAAGATATTAATCGATGAAGACTCACTAACAAGAAGTTAATTGATGAAGACTCATTAACAAGATAGTAGTTGTTGAAACTTACTAACAAGATATTGATTGGTGAAAGCTTACTAATTGTTGTCACAGTAGAAGAAACCTACAAGTATTAACCACTAACCGGTTCCTTTAACCGAGTTGCCAATTTTGTTTTAGTATCAAGCAGTAAGGTTATAGTTTAATGTACAAGGTTACTCAGAAATTACAGTAAGAATGCCCAATGAAATTTTGCATAAACACAATACACAATCTCAGTAGGAAGTCAAGGACACCCTCGTTATTGCATACAAATACACAAGGATATTTTCTCCCAGGACTTAGTCTCCAAACAACAGGTCGCAGCAAACAAGAAGCCATCAAGTGTCGTCAACGAAGAACGAAATTTATTTTCCATAAAAGAAAGACGATATCCACCTAGATAGAATAGGACTGAGGACTGAACCAATCATATACTGTAAACTTGGATAGTTACCATTATTTTTTTGCTTCTACCATGCATTTATATAACTTTTGTGACTTAAGGGCTTATGTATGTTTAACTTTCAGTTTTCTTGTTTTTTTGGTGATTTATTTTGTTTGCATTCATTTTAATGTTCTTAATGTGATTTACTCATATTTGAATTCATTTGATGATTCTTTTAATATTACTTAATCAAGTACTTGTTCATATTCATATTCAGTTTTTATGTTTCTCTGAATGTTACTTACTCAAGAATTTACTCATGTTTACATTCAATTTGATTGTTGCCCTTAACGTTACTTAATCAAGGATTTGCTCATGTTTACATTCACTTTTGATGTTTTTGAGTTAAAGTTTCAATATGATTTCCAAGAAGCATAAGTTAGGAGTCCTCTTGTAGGTATAATATTTGCTTCAGCTTAGTTAACGCTGTCGGAGTCAGCGAGGTAGCGGGCCCGAGACTGTAATAGTGGGCACAGTGTCGTCATTACAAAAGGCAATAACTTAATAATACTTAAGAAAAAGGCACGAAACGGATAATAAGAGAAGAAAAAGGGAAAGGGAATACGATAATGATTTTTCTTAGCGAAGGGATTTTGTTACTCAAAACATTAGGCTTTTAGCCATTAGACATCTGGTTTTCATCTTCCCCAAAAAGCCTCTGTCCGTACCAGCGATTAGTGACCAACAAGAGATTATAGCCGATGAGGGATATCGCCCAGGCATCTTCGAGAAATTGGAAACTACTCTCATTAGCGCCTATGACTAATCGGCGTTCCCTTCGTGAACAGGTCAGAGAGAGCCATCTGGCATACGTTAAAAAGGAATTCTATGACCCGTTGTTAGAAAGAGGGAAGTACCAAATTCTTAAAAGCTCCACCCTTTCAAAGGTAGGCCTCTAGTATCGACGAATCAAAAGCCATGAGTGTTGGTCATAAGACAGCCCAAAAGGGGTATCAACGAATGACCTATGAGGTTACCAAGGGATACGCCCCTAAGAAGCCAGGACATGAAGAAGGAGGCGTATACAAATTCAGAGCCTACGAATCATTGTAAAAGACATGACAGGAAGGCGGTCTTGTATAATGTCTGTAGCCACTAAGACACAAAAAGTCTTTCAGAAAATGCCACACCCAGTCGGAATCCAAAAATTCAAAGGCGGTGCTAAGGAGATTTCATCCTAACAAAAAGGCAAGACAGAGAGAGAGGAGCAGAGAAAAAAGGGGAACAGAGAAGTCGAGAGAAGATAACGACAAAGAGGGGAACGAGGAGAACCAGTGGCGCAGCAACAGGCAGAGAAGAGAGAGAAAGACAGAAGAATCCCCAGAAGAAGAACAGGTGCAAAAGTGTGGTGTGCGAATCAATCAAGGACAGTGAAAGTGACAATCAATATTCAGTGAAATTCCCTCGTGCCTATAGACTCGTAATTGCAACAAGTGCCAATTAAGTTTTATCAGTCCAAGAGCCCAGTAACTCAGAAGGTGGAAAAACTTTTATAGAACCCGAGCAAAGAATAAAGAATTAAGCTCCCATTAATTTTCAATTCTCATCTAAAATTAGAACCCTTTTTAGCTAATTCAGCAAGGTAAGCAAATTTATATAAGTCAAATTCCCCAAAGTATAGCCTCCAGTGTCGGCACACGTTACCTTAGATCTGTGCGAAGAAAGTAAGTACCAGCACAAGATTTATTAGCAAATATAGATATATAGCAAGGCTAATTTAGTCTAGTTAACTGGGACTCATGTAGACCAAATTAGCAATGGTAATCTAAGTAATCTACTCTACTTCTTTTTAAATACTGTATTATGCCAATTTCTCTGGCCTTCGCTTCCACTGAGCTTTTGTTTTTTTCATATTGTTCCTTTCTGTTATGCATCGAGAACTCTCTCGAGGGACTCTATGCAACAAGCACAAAGTATGTGAGTAGCGGAGGTCAAATTCATTAACTATATATATATATAATATTATATATATATATATATATATATATATATGTATATATATATATATATATATATATATATATATATATATATATATATATATATATATAAACTTTGTATCGTAGGTCGTGTAATCCCCTCATTAGGCAAAGGTCAGCGATTCGATTACTATGAAGGATTACTTTTGATGCAAACAAGAAATATGTAAATGTTTCAGTGTCAAATGCTTACTGTAATTAAACTGAAAAGTCTTGAAAAATCGAGTCATGCAAGATTCTCTCCTTCAATAAGAGAGAAAAATATGTACTCCTCTTTTTTTGCAATGCCAACTAAACTCGATTGCAACATAGAAGCATAAAGGTGAAGAGTTTATACACTTTCTAGTATTCCATTACAACCTGCCTCCAAGGAGTAATGGCAAAAAATATCTAGTAAAATTCTTAAAGGGGTTCTTCCGTTGTGTTTAAGTTCTAGATAAAACGAGTTTCGTCTTATGAGAGGGAATGAAATGCCACTTGGCTAAATACTCACACAGATGCATCTTGCCTCCATCTTGCATCTGAGTACGGCGAGATATTTTAGACTAGTTTCCATCCGCTTTGAGGCAATGTTCAGTTGAACTCTTAAATGATTTGAATAGAGTAATGGTTATATACCTATGGAAGTTTCGCTCTTTGTTACAGAACTTATTATTTTTTGTAATTCTTCAGAAACATTACTTATTGAAAGTGTCTACGGAGCCTTATGCTTTTAGTAATGTTTTGTTTGATAGAGATATATTATATATAGATATATATATATAATATATATATATATATAGTATATATATATATATATCTATATATATATATATATATATATCTATAATATATCTATATATATATATATATATATATATATATATTAGACTATATTATATCTATATTATAATATTTATAATATATATATATATATACATATATATATGTATATAATACATGTGTATAACTGAATCACGAATGTTTTGAACGTGATAAATGCATAAATATAGGTATATACCTTTATTTATATATTCATGTATGTATAAAACCATGTTAATAAAAGCATAAAGCTCCGTAGACACTTTCAGCCAGTAATGCTTCTGAAGAATTAAAAAGAAAAAGAAGTTTTGTAACAAAGAGCTAATCTCCCATAAGAATATGAGGTGTTTACAAAATGGCATCGACACCTACCCATTTCCTTTAATGATCTGTGATTTATAAAGTCTTCACTGACCTCTTTAAAGAGTTTATAAAACATGAATAGCTCCAGGCACTCATTGAAATGTTTCCCGTCAGATCATAAACTCTGGAAAAGATTCTCTCACGCTAGGAAGTCAATATTCCATTGCATTTCAACGTATTGATATTCGAGCGCCAAATCTGTCTGTGAGATTGTTGTCCGAAATGGAAAAAATTAATACATACATACATACATATCATTTTATATATATATATATATATATATAAATATATATATATATATATATATATATATATATATATAAGCGCCAGTATTAAATTCGTCTACATACGTAAGTATATGTATATGCCTATATAATATATACATATATAATATTATATATATAGTATATATTATATATATGTATATATATATATATATATATATTATATATAATATTTATATATATATATATATATATATATATATATATATATATATATATATATATATATATATATATAATATTATATATGTGTGTGTGTGTGTGTGTGTGTGTGTGTATTTAATACTGACGCTTATAATATATATATATATATATATATATATATATATATATATATATATATAAACATATTACTAAAAGCATAAAGCTCCGTAGACACTGTCAATAAGTAATGTTTCTGAAGAATTAAAAAAAATAAGTTTTGTAACAAAGAGCGAAACTTCCATAGGTATATAATCATCACTCTATTCAAATCATTTATACATATCATTATATATATATATATATATATATATATATATATATATATATATATATATATATATATATATATATATATATATATATATGTGTGTGTGTGTGTGTGCGTGTGTATCTGTGTACATACACACACACACACACACACACACACACACATATATATATATATATATATATATATATATATATATATATATATATATATATGTATAATATATATATATATATATATATATATATATATATATAGATATGTATATATACACGTATATACAGTTAGATAGATAGATGGATGGATAGGACGTATTTGCATGACATTCCGTCCTCGATAAACTACCAGGATATCAGAGGAATACAAGAAAAACTTATTTTCATAAAAGAGGATCCATCACTTAGTCTCTTGTAGGATTTACTGGACAAACCTACATAATCTAGCATAAAGGTCAACGTGAGGAGGACCAGATGCTGAATTTTCTCTTCGTTCCCTGGGGGGGTTATGCTTTTTTATCTTTACACGTGAACATTGTATTGTGTTCTGTTTTATGTCCCTAATATCGTATTGTGTTCTATTATATTTAATGTAACATAACATGGTATTATATTATAATATATTGTATTATATCATATATTGTATTGCACAGTACATTTAAATTTTTTCTTTTCATTCTTTCGTCAAAACCCGGGAAAATTATTTCGAACGTTCACTATACATTAAAAAAAAAGGACTTTGTTACCAGTGATCATAATAATTTCATCCTTCCATATAGCCCTTTTAAGACTTTTCTTTTTAATAATGGTTAAATTCCTCTTAACCACAAGTCTCACGCATTGGAAAGCAAAGTGGTTTCGATCTTCATTATTCAGGCTGACTGTTCGCAGGTTTTTCGCTAAATAACTGTTGCCCTTAAAGCTATTTGTCAATTTTTTCTGTAAAAGACAGACATTTATGAAATCGACTCCTTGGAACTGAAGACCAAGACAATCCCACCAGGCAACTTTGGAAACATGTTTGAAAGAACCAGGAAAACGGCGCGGATCACCACAGTTCTCTTTCTTCTTCTGCAAAAGGAAGGAAAAATTATGCAGAGGTTTCTGAAGGTTTTAAACAACCTGGTCAGTCATTATCCTGCACGCATACAATAACGTCTGCAGGTCTGTGGTATAATAGCTTAATGTGAAAATCGACTATACATTCATAGCATAATTGCTGGCTCTATCGGTTACATCCTCAAACAGATCATCACTGAGGGAGGGAACATAGAACATTAATTTTCCATTGAGATATAATTAGACTTCCTTATTCCTTATGAATGGGAAAGTATTATTAGAACTATAATGCTGCAGTCATTCGACAAGAATTCATGCATACATATGAATGATTAGAAAGAGAACAGGAACAAATGATGTCTCCTTTTACTGCTAAGGAGTCTTCCAAGAAAACATTAGACTTGATGTGTCTGAATCGAGGACATCAATAGGTGAGCCAAGTTCCCTCTTTTTATCGGAAAGAAAAAGCCGTTGAATTCTCTTTTGGCCTTTGCTCAATATGTTCGGCGCTTACAATGGGAGCTTTCACCAAAATGTGCCACCTAGATACATCGATAATCAATCAATTTCATTAACAATGACGAGATTCCATCAGGATTAATAGGCGAAATGAGACAAAATCACTCGCATAACCTTTGCCTAGTGAAGGTTTGACATAACGATTAGTCGTACTACTAATGTTATTATTTTTACACAATATCATAGGCAATATTAATAATGATAGCATTATAATTATTCATGGCAGATGTTGCTATATGAACAGAGGTGGTAATAAAGCAGTAGATAATTTTTCATAGTCGAAATTTTTGGCTAGAGGTATATACTAGATCAGGCCTAGGCTTAATTGACATGAATGTGAGACTAGGTTACAGCTGCTGTGGTAGAATAGAATATAAATTTTAACGAAAATTATATCAAAATCAGGTAGTCTGGTGAAGCAAAAGTAATACCTGAAAATGAAAAAATGTAGTTTAAACCTAACAGCAACGCATACTCCTGTATATGAAAGCCTGACCGGTAACCTTAGTTAAAAACTAATTAGCAAAGACGGCGCACTACAGGAAACTAGCTAACCTGTAACACATATAGCAAATAAATCATTTATGAATTCTGCCACGCAAACAAGTAAAAGCAATAAAAAAAGAGAAGAAATTGGACAGAATGATTAGGCATGAACTTTACGCTCAGCTGAGCAACTTGAAAGCAGTGAACAGTACTTTAATGCTTTCAAGACTGAAATGAAAACAGTGCAGTGTGAACACTATAACATGCTGTCCACCAGCGAATGAACTCTCTGAACAATGAAGGATGAATTTTATGTAGGACTTAAACACGTTGCAGATAAAATTGCAGAGATATGAACATAGATGTAGATGATATGAATGTAAAATATCTATAAATACCACATGAGAGACATGAATGACAGTGGTCGTTTCTCAACCTTGGTGTGTAGAAAAGCAGAGAAAATGTTATCGTGATTATATAATTGAGAAGTGAACATCATTTTACCATGACCATCTCAATGATTTTTTTATTAACTTTACAGTCCTTAGAGTTAAAGGGAGTTGTATGTACAATTTTCACTGCAACAGTCGTCATGAGTAATAGGGAATCTTTGTACTGTTCCTATTTTTCTTCACTGGCGAAGCGAAGTGCATGCGGCAACAGAAGGTGGGAAGTCAAAATGGGATGTTCAATGCACTGACCAGAGGAAGATCGAGAGAAGAAACGAACCGAAAAGATTTCGGCTTCTGACGAGAAAGGTGGGTGAGGCACTCGACTCTACTCGGTGGAATAATAGGTCGTCCTTCACACAATACTTGAAAGACCACTTCTGAGGGAACAATAAGGATTTGCCAAAGTTACTTCGTCCACATTTTCTGTCGACGCCAACGAATTAATCCTCCTTGGGGTCCACTTCTTTCATTCTTCCTCCTCCTAAACCTCTGTCTTTCTCCCGCCTCTCTCTTTCTATCTTCTCTGTCTCTCCATCCGGCTCCTCTCTTCGCTGAGGAACATTTTGAATTTAGAATTATGAAGTAAACGATAAATAGTTAGAAGGAAAAGACAAACTTTAGTGTACATTTAGTATTTAGTAATGGGATCATGTTGACATTATCTTAATGCAGATATTGCTCCTAAATTGTATATTATGTATGTATTCATCAAGCTACAATATCGTTTAATATCGAATTCACTATGACCTCTAAGAATCACTGACACCTTAGGGGAACTATGTTTGATAAGCACTTCTCCCATGGCAAGGATTCGAACGCGGACATCTAGTTTAGATATAGATGACATGTTTTTGTTATCACAGAATATAGGACTGAGATTTGTTATATGACCACAGTAGGGGAAGGGAAACAAGGAGTTACAACTGCAATCCGACCCCGTCCTTTCAAGTTGTAGAACTTCCGTAACCTCTTCTTGCTTACTCGGGGCGTCTTTGTTTTTATTGTTGTTTGGGGGTGGCGGGGTGGGGGGGGAAGTTAGTTAAGCTTAAAAAGGTCTGAAAATAGGCGTTTCACGTTGAGTTAAAGATACAGGAATTTTAGGATAGGATATTTATGATTTATTTATTAGAATAAAAATTAAAAAAAATAAATAATGTGCGTATTAAACAGTACAGAAAAATTAAGTTCCTCATTGGACGAGCGGTTGGTGTACTCGCCTATCAATCTGGTAGCCTGAGTTCGCTCCCGCCTGCCGCCAATACAGAACCAGAGGAATTTATTTCTGGTGATGAGAAATTCATTTTTCGACATAATGCGGTTCGGATCCCACAATAAACTGTAGGTCCCATTGCCAAGTAAGCAATTGGTTCCTAGCCACGTAAATAAAAATCTAATCCTTTGGGACAGCCCTAAGAGAGCTGTTAATCAGCTGAGTGGTCTGGTTAAATTAAGATAAACTTAACTTAATAAAATAGTGCATTTTTACTTTTTATTTTTGTTGGTGAAACAACGGACTGTCTGGTCGCTGATTTGAGCAAGGTATAATTGATTTGATGTACTGAATTTAAAGGCTATATTTCTGTTCAGTTATTTTGTCTTTTCACTTATAACTGTGAAGATATGAAATATTTATTTTTTGTCCTTTTTATTTGATCCTTGTTGTTAGTATGAGTAATACTCATTATGAGTATTAATCACAAAGACCACTTCACATTAAGTTAAGAGTATAATGTTTGCAACTTATGCGTCAGGGGAAAATCTTGCACGAGTAACCTGAAGGTCGGATCACGCCTTGCTTTATTCCCACACAAAGGAAATTCCTCTCTCTCTCTCTCTCTCTCTCTCTCTCTCTCTCTCTCTCTCCAGCAATTGCCAAGGAAATGAGGATTCTGCCTCTCAGTGCGTCATTTATCAATGGCCTCTTGCTACAAAATAAAGAACTCTAATTGGAACTGTAGTACAGGGCCACAGTATTGACAACCAAGCTCTTGATCTGAACAATATGGCTGTTAACCCTCTATAAAATATCTTCGGCGGCTGAAATCGTCTGGTTGGATTTTCTCAGGGAAAGACTAACCCTCTTTAGTTTGCTGTCATTCCAAGCCATGTCCACATTGCAGGGCCTAGTCAAGGGAACGATAAGTATGGGCATCTGTACTGACGTTCTGTTTTCAATGGTGAAGAAATGTTATTAATGGCTTCTTTGATCTCTCAGGTGTCGTTAAGTCTAATCGTGTTTCGGAAAAGAAATTCAGTGGGATCAAAAGAGCTTGGAAAATCTGGTGTCTGGGGAAAGGAGATTAAAATCCTCAGCAGTTAAGTCTGGGACTCTCTTTACAATTGTAAGAGCCCGTGCCAGTATAAGGCTGGCTTAATCTATCATCATCACCTCTTTACAAAGAATCGTTAACAACAGCTGCTATATTCATCTAAAAGAAAGATTTTGAATTGACTTGTTCATTCTACAACAATGTACTATTGATTCATTTCCATGGTTGATGTGATGCTATACCAAAAATGATATACCAAAAATGGAATGGAATGGGATGTGAAAAGAAAGACAAGAAAATGACCATTGTCGTATCTAAACAGCCAAATGTTATTCATCAGCATCTGTTCTTAAACATTTCTTTCCTGAAGGTCATGAGTTCTGATAAAATCTGTCTCGCGCCATGTCAATAAAAACAACGTACCTTATCTACGCAAGAAGAACAAAGACCTTCAGAATACCACAGATATTGCTGCTACCCCTGATGTTTCCATCTGTTTACTCTGATTTTTTAATTCATTCACTGCTCTGCCCATCATATTATGATTACCATATGTTTAAAAGGAATTTGATATGCCTATCTCATGAAATGGTATATTATGCTCGTACAGCCCCACTCTGCATCGCTAACATTACACATTATATACCTTAAGAAGTACGATTTTTCAAGTGGAGGGAATTTGCGCTTGTAATATGAGAGTTTTGTTTACGCTAAAAAATGCATATGGGGTCAATTTGTTTGATAAGCTTTTAACATGAAATCGCACTGCTTGTTTTTAACTTACAAATATACGTAATGCCATCATACGATAATTAAATCTTTCATTCTTGTGGATCCACCTTTTTTTTAATATGTTTTCAGTCTTCTACATTTTTTCGTTTGTGCAATTGATGAAGAGGTATTTGGTGAAATTTGCAAGCTGAGATTTGCACTTAAAATCTTGAAAGATTCATTTGCCAGCAGAGTGCCTTCACACAACCACACAGTACTAGTTGCACAATCATTTTATACCTCTAGTCAATATGATTGCTTTTATGAATGAGATATCAACATTTTTTATTCCTGATTCTTATAACACAAAAGCGATGGAAAAGCATCATAAATATTTCATAAATTTGTATACATTTCTGTAATGTTGCAAAGCTCCATTGATTAAAGCATTTTGAAGCCTTACACACTCACGCAATTGGTGGAATGTAATTCATTTCGGGTTGCCCAGCAGCTATAGGCCTTTTGGCCTATAGTTTCACTCGATTTTTCCCTTTTACTTTACCTCCATTTCCACGTTCTTTCTTTAATCTTGCTGTCCAACCTCTCTAATATTACTTCTTCGTGCAATTGTGGAGGTCTGTAGCAGTTACACCTTTAAGATTTTTGCGCTTCATCTCCTTTATTTTCTGGGTCTCTTTTCTCCCAACCCCCCCCCCCCCCACCCCCACACCCCACCCCCCTCTTTGCTGACTGAAGCGCTGATTGGCCGAAAGTGCTCTCGCGCTCGCCTTGAAAAACCGAATTCCACAAAATTAATCAATACCTTCCTGAATTTCCAAATCCCAAATATATCTCTAAGTCCATAGTCTGTTTGCCTCTACTAAAGGAACAACTTCTATATAAACTCTATAAATACCCTTCCTTCTATTTACCTTTTCCCTAATTTAAGAGAGAGAGTGACTCTTTTGCCAGCAACCATCTTGTCAGTACGAAGAAAATTTATTCAACGAGCAGAAATGGATCCATTTAACTTCCATATGTTTCTTGACACAAAAGCGAACGCTGGTATAACGCTTAACGATTGTAATTCAGTCGTAATTTTGCTTCCTTGAAATTATAATGATCACCATCGGTGATTAAATATTGTCAGAAAATCACATTCATTTCGCCTATGTTTAACCAGACCATCCAGTCATCCATTGTCACGTGTAGCGAGATTGTATCTTCCATCAAAATGAAATGGAATAAAAATGCTTTACACCAGATCTCATTTGATGGAGGTAATCCTGTGGTATCAATCTAACTCAACTCGAACTTTTGGATATCAGTGAGCGTATTCATACCAGAATTATAAAAACACACACATGGAGATCCATTTACATAAACAGCAGAACAGGAGTAAATTCATGAATTCAGACATAGGAAACTGATATAGAAGATTTAGATTTTAATTCCAGTTTCGACAGACCTTTAATGAGAATTTGACGGGAGTCTATTTTTCGGTTGAATGTTTCATTTCATTCGAACGTTCTCTGGGAAAAAATGTGGAAACCGATATTTTCGTTCTCCTATTCTTAAAACGGTGAAGCGCAAAGCATACCCTCACGGTTTACACAAAGAACTCCGGCAAAAGCACGTCAACACCACACAGCTATCGAGGGTGCTTCATTACAAAAGGAAGCAACTGGCTCCTGAAACTACGATAGATCTTTAACATATACTCAAATTAACACGCGCACGAGTCATCCCAGACTTTCGTAGAAATTAGGAGTATATTAGGATGTCGTAAAGCAGAGCAGAAAGAATTCCAAACAAGGCGAATATCAAATAAACAAAACGACCGTCTCTTCCCACGCAGATGCCAACCACTTGGCTTATCTCCAATGTACCAGCCACCTCGAATGCTATCGCGGTCTGAAAGGAGTAAATAGAACGAGAGAAAAGGCTCATATTAACGAGAAGCCCCACCGAAAGGACCTGGACATTACATCGTCTTCATTGCATAAAAGGCATCGTCAGGCTCTGAAAAGACCCAGTAAATCGATTCGGCTTCTCGAAATGTGTCCCCTGAACCCCATAACAGTTTCATGCTGTTCTCAGAGCTGCATGTGAACAACGTCTGAAGGAATATTAAGAGTCAAAATACTGAGTGATAAACTTGTGCGTTCGTTATTGAACGCTTTCCAGTTTTAACTGTCAATTAATGAATACCTGTGCTCTGCTATCGTATTTCTTAACAAGATTAAGAGGAAAACTTGTCATCGAAAAAGCAAGCACGAAGAACATTCATGTTTGCGTAACCCTTCCAAAATAACTGCAAGCAAATACACAGCATCAGACATTGGATGAACTAGACTCACGGAATAGCTACACATCTAGCCTTGAATTGTTACTGAATTGTGCAAGTCCACAGTACTGAAAAGCACGTTCACCGATTCTAAAGTAAATAAGTCTTGGGAATTATCCTTAAAAAGAACAACTTCATAGGAAAAGTTTTGAGATGTCTGGGAGTCTACCTTTTCATCCTCAGTTGCGCATCGGGGCGAATATTACCACTTGCTTTTAACCCCGATTTCCACAGGGAAAAAGAGACAGTCAACCGAAAAAGGAAATACTATATGCATAGCCTAGACCCAAGGAAAATTGTAGAGCCGCAGAACTATTCAAACAACGTCCAATCTGGAAAAGGAGTCCGCCTTCCGTTGTTGCCAAAAAATAAAGCTGGGAACGACAGTATTTTCGGGAGAGTGATTGACATAGTCATCAAAGGTGTTGTCGTCCAGTTACGGCCATGTCATAAAACCCGATCATCTATTTTTTTTTTTTCTCAGCCGTGGATGTACCAAAAGAAACTGAGACCTCCCAGGCTGAGGGAAAACGAGTTTCAAGACTAAACACATTCTGTCGTTATCTCGATGGGGGGAGACTATGACTTATAGATGATAAAGAAAAAAAAAACAGTTAGTCTGGAGAAAGAGTGAGGTAACAATACATCTTTGCTAAATGAATTTCCAACATATTCTTCGCTTCCATACTCTTATTAAAGTTTTTTTTTTTTTTTTTTTTTAATCGTTAGTGAATGGTGTAGGGAGGATGATGAATCATACACCAAAAAAAAATGAGAAAGCAATTCTCATATCTGAAAAAAATTTATCCTCACATCCATGCTTAAAGGGAACCTCTTTGAATATTTAGGTATTCTGAAAAAGATGATCGCTTATTCTTTTCAACGCTGAAAGCAGTAGATATAGAAGGCGAATGAGACAGAGCATAGGAAAAATGAAAAAAAAAAAGATAATGATTGTCATAATCCTTTCACTCTCACATTAACGACACTGTTAATATATTTTTCATTTAAGTTTCTTGACTTACCGGTTCTCCTTCTAATCAGATTAGAATAACCGAATTTGGACCTCCACTGCTAAAGCACCGCCATCTTCAATTCAAGATGGCGGTGGCTAGAGTAAGCTTCTTTCCTTCACTGTTTCTGTTCGGTTTCTCGGTCTTGATTCGTAAGTTGTTGCGTGATATGCCACTCATCAGATGTCGCGGGTTCGCGTCCCCCCGAGAGCGACGAAAAATCACTGGCATCATGATCAGTTACTGCTGCAGTGTGGGGTCTGCGGTGGGAGGCTAAAACCAACATTCTTTGGAAGTTTGAATTTCAAGTCAGTGGCCCCGTGGGTATGTTCCATTTGAATAGGTTTCATTTAATAATGATAATAATTTAATCATTTCCAGGATGTGGTTGGTTGGGTAAGACGGTGAGAACGAATTTGCTTAAAAAAAGAGAACTCATTTAGATGCTACCATAAGACATCGACCTCATTAGAAAAAAAAAAAAGTCGTCGATGGATCGTCAGGTTGGTTTAATCACTAGATAGTCTGATCGAAGCAAAATTATCCTCGTTAAAAAAAAAGAAAAAAAAAATCGTTCGTCAGGGATGTTGCGGAAATGAACTTAGGAACTTTATCAACGGTGAATCTCGAGTATCGGAGCACAGAGAGAGAGAGAGAGAGAGAGAGAGAGAGAGAGAGAGAGAAAGAGAGAGAGAAGTTCCATAGCGACTTTCCGTCTCATGACAGGATTGAGAAATATTCAGCTACAGCTGAGAGCTGTTGTCTGTCGGGCCTCAAATTTCATTATATCTGGATAAGAAAACAGAAAATAGAAAAAAAAAAAAAAAAAAATTCCACATCTGTTGCTAGGGATGAGTCCATATAATTCACTGGTTTTATTGGCAGCAAAATGATATTCTTTGTCTTCTCAGTTAATTTTCCCTGCTGGAAATCTATGACCCACTCGCAAAGCTGAATGAACATCTTTCTAAGCAGCTTTCAATCAAGAAATTGTAGCTGTGTGTTGTCCTATGATGTTGGCGTTGTAACCTTGGGGTACTTGGTAGGATTCTCGATGGCTTTTATTCATCTTGCAATTCATAAACGCTGATTTACGTGTCTATGAATTTTTCAAGTTTCCAGTTATGCCTTCTAGAATGAATACAAACTAATACCTCCTTGTTTTCTGAATCTCATTGTTAGAAGGTTCAGTGTTGTTTCCTGAAAATTCTAACGCGAAATTCTTGGGTGTCTCATTAATGACAGAGGAAAAGTAAGAAGTAGCAATAAAAAAATTTCAAGCACTTGTAAGAATTTGACTTTTCGGTAGACTGAAGTATATAGAGATTTAAATGGAAACGTGTCATTCCGAACACCTGAGTACTATACTCTGTTTTTTTCCATCTGTCCACCCGCCTGTGGTGTTTGCGTATGGTAACACTGCGTCCCGGGCTTTAGATAGTTACGCTATGTCTAAGTTTTAGATGAATAAAAGGATATTTGGGTGTACATTTGCAATTGAAAAGTGTTTCAATAATTTAGTGTATGCGAATTAAACCGTTAATATTCGAAACAGGATATTATTATTATTGTTGAATGTAAGCTGAACGTAACTATCTAAAGCCCAAGACGCAGTGTTACCATACGCAAACACCACAGGCGTGTGGACAGATGGAAAAAAACCGAGTATAGTTTCTCGATGATCAGTATCCAAATAATAACTTCGGTTAAGGCTGTCGCGTCCTTAGATTAATGTCTTATAGTGACAGGCACAATATACGTAAAGTAATGATGAAGAGCTTTTTTTTTTTATTTTTTTGATATATATTCAGGTAGACAAGGATCTAATAATTCATCGAGAAACGCATGGTACCGGATGAGACTGAACCAAAGCATCATTACAATATGTTGAATAAAAAAGTAAGACTTACATTTCAGTTATCTGCAGATAGACTGCAAAAATAAAATACGAAAAACTCTTTCTCTCTTTGCCCCAAAGTATCAAGATGATAGGTGTTTCTTTTCAGCAGAGGTAGGCCAATCAGAAATCCTCTCATTCTTGTTAGTTCGCCACTTTGATTTATTTGAATGATTTGAATGGTAGGACTCTCAACATTCCTATTTCTCGTTTTCTTTGCATTTGGCTTTGCTTTGTACAGATGCCATTATTGCCGTGGCAAAGTATGCTTGAAGTCAAGTTCATTTATAATCCCAAATCCTGGCCTGTTCTCCATTTTCTGTGCTTAATTTCCTAGAGGTGAAGGAGACAAATTATATGTTGTTCATTTTCTAAAATTCAGGCTGCCCTGCTCGGCGCTAGGAGACTTTTAGCCATTCAGCGCTTAAGAAAGTAAAGAGAGAGTCGCATTGGTTGGACACCGGCATAAAGAACTAGAAAATAAAGAGCAGGGGATAAAAAAAAAAAAACAAAGTTGCACTAAGAGTTAATAGTTATAAAGGTTGGAGAGCAAAAGTTTTTAGAAAGAAATCGGGAATGGGAATAAATCAGAAGGCCAAAGCGTGGGGGCAGCTAGTGGTCGAAGAACTTTGTAAATACCCTGTAGGGATGCCGACAGTGCATCACGCGAGGTGCAGCGGGTGGTTCACTAACCTTATACGGAGAAAAGTTGCTTAGTGGATTATCAACGCTTCAGTCATTTTATGAATAATCCCTATACAGTCTACCATCATTATTTCCTCATCTATCAGGTGAGGTTCATTTGCATTTATATACCTCATCGACTGGATGGATTTTCGTCTGATTGTCACCGACCATCTAAATCTCTCGCTGTTATCACCCTCTTCCTTAGCGCTGCTGGGTCATTCTTGTTATTTGTACTCTTTGTTTCATTTGATAATTAGTTTCTATGTTTTATCGTTTCATTTCTGTTGTTATATACTTAATTCTTCCAGTCAGAATTTAGATGAAATTTGACAAGAAAATGTAAACTACTCTCTGTAATATTCGACGCATGACGGCAAGTTTTCACGATATCTATACTTTCTCGTCAGGGTTTAAGCTTATTCAACATTGCAAGTTGTGGGATTGCAAATTATGACTTCAGTTACCAAACGTGTAATTGGTATATTTCAAAAAAAATCAAATCGGGTACAAAACACTTTTAACGGATTGTACCCAAAGGACAACCTAACATTTTAATCGCTGATCAGCCTAAGCTTGTTGCTTCACTTCCCAAATTCCAGCAAATAAAAATTGCACAGTAAGTAGTATCTTGACACTTGTACCTTGCTTAGGAAGTGCAAATTTTTTCACCATACATTTCTCAGGCAGTTTTTGCACACTATACTAAAACCCTAAAAAAGGTTCCACCCAATGTTTCAAGGGTGTCTTTTGCTAGAAAACCACATATATCAGTCTAATCTCATCAAGTTTTTATCTCAGCAGTTTTCTCATTGTTGAGAAACCCGTGTGAAAATGTCTGCCAAAAATCGATTCTAGTTCTGCAAGTAGTGCGTTAATGGACACACCCTTATGCAAATGTGATACCTGTGCTTTGAAAGTTGCTGGGTTTAAAATAATGATTCAGTAAAAAGGGATTAGTACAGGAAATCAATCATGCTAGTTAATCGTTGAGGTTTTGACTCCTAAACAGTTTCTGTTGCATTGAGAAGACTGATATTCACAACGTACAGCAAAAACTAGACTGTGAATATGGCAACACCGTCAAGAAACTCAGATTCTTTACTGAGAAGTCTTTTAATGAAAAAAAAAAAAAAAAAAAAAAAAAAAACTTGTGTACTAAGACAATCTGTTAGGCGCTTAAGAGCATGTTGTCCTTATTACTAATTTGTATATTTTAAACATTTATAAACATCATTTTATGGAAGGTACCCCACATTCCCCCCAGATTTATGACCCAAAAGATGGTTGTATAATCCTACATTTAGGGTCACGATTGACGACAACGGCGAATACGATTCAGATGTGGCCAGAGATCCACACCTTAATATCCTACTTTATTTAGAATAAAACTCTTGATCATTTTCGTGCTTCCTTATCCAATTCTAGCAGCATGTAACTGGAATATTTTGTGTCCAAAGTCCGATTTCCTGTATTTCTAAAGAAACGGTAAATCCAGAAGTGACACTAGTAAATTCCGTTAAATTATATTACTATTTATTCATAACTGAAAAGATTATCAATGATTTATCTAAAATATTTACTTAAAAACTGTTGTTGTATCCAGGAGTAATGATTGTTGATACAACCTCCTAGTGAAATTAGCCAATTATCATTGACAATTTAGACATCTAATTATTACTATTCTTCGTGAAATCTTTGAATATTGATTGTATCACGATGGAACTAGTCTACAGACTTCTTAAACAAGTAGGTAATTGGCCCATTTCAGTATATCTAGCTAACATTCAACATGATTGTCTAGAACAACTCTGAGGTCAAATGAGTCGCATAATGACAGAAGTTCACAAGCAGTATCTTTCAGCTTTACAAACGAATTTGTTAGAGTATGTACGGCCAATAAAGCTTGTAACCAAACTGCAAGTTAAGCTGAAATATTATCGCATAAAGGGTTTTTGCCGCAAGACTTTATAATGTTTTGGTTTTCAGAGATATGATAAAAGTACACAGGAAAAGATAACATTAAAAATGGCATTGTAAAGACTTCTTCATATTATGATATGTATGAAAGTGTAACTAGCAATTAGACGAGAGAATATTTTCCAGCCATCAAGTGGTTTTAACGCCTTTGCGACCTCTGCACGGCCGTCAGAATTTTTTTTTCTCTCTCTCTCTTCCATTTGAAAATCATACGCATTAGTGTGAGAGGGAGCTTCCCCGAGGCCGACAGTAGCGAGCGCATACTACGATGCAATGACTTCGTGGCGTGTTTGAACTTTTGAACCACTTGGGGGCTGAAACTTAATACTCTCGTTTAATTGTTAGTTACGCTTAACATTTATCTTTAGTGACGGCCACGAGGTTTGATGGCACGATACCAACAAAAGGATAAATGGTGCTTTTAATATGCAACAGTTTTTAATGATCGACCTTTCACAAATGCTTGGCTAATAACAAAGGCACACAGTTTCAAAATTTCCTAGTTACTACATAAAAATGTAGACTGGGAAACATCACAGGTAAAGAAAGTTAGCTGGATATTATACAAAACAGAAACATATCGCAATTTACGTTATTAGAAAATCATAACTTTGTTTATGTGAAAAACAACGCTATCTACTTCATGTAAATGAACGTACAAGATTTCATATTTGATATTTTACGTATTTCTTGATTTTCGTAAAGTTTTGAAGCGATGTCACAATTTCAAGCGAAATGAAAATAATGAAAATATTCACAACGAAAGAGGAATGAAATTAAATCTAAGGGTGAACCTCTTTGTTTCCTGTCACAGTTACCCTTTATGTAGAGAGAGAGAGAGAGAGAGAGAGCACCGCCAACTGGTAAAGCTTCGGCGAGACCTGGAACGTCCCAGGGACGCCCCTTCCTAAATTGACTACAGTATATAAGGAATTAGCCTTCCGTAACCACCATCAAGAGGAGCGAGGGCATGAACTGCGGTTCCTCCGCAACAATAGGCGCCGTGATTAGGCTTTTATCAGATCTTTTCCTGTGTCGAGGCAACTTGCTGCGTTGTTCTTGTTGTCTTTTGACACTCATACGTATGTGGAGCCATAGCATGGTCCGGTGTAAAAGAAGAAAAACGCCATTTTCAGGACATTAGAATCATATTATTTTTACGCTCATTTAGATTTTAAGGGCAGTAGAGCAAAAGTCTACTTATTAAACTAAGAAATACATTTATGGCTTAACAGTATGTTACTTTAGTTGACTGGGTACTGATATGATAATTTTTTTTACAGGAATGATGTCTATGTTTTCTTTAATGATTTCACTGGCGATGAGTTGCATTTGTATTGTACTGTTGGTATTAGCGAGGCTTCTGACTGACTCTCCGCGATATTAGGCCTATACTATGAGCACGCTACACCTGCCTACCAGTCTTTTTTTTTCTTTCTTTCTTTAGGCTAACTTCCCTCATCAGAATAGAAAAAGTAATGAAAAAAGGCGGCTATTGACCCGTTTCTCCTTTACAAAAGGACCCCCACGCTCACTAGCAACCCTCCTCCCCCTCATTATACTATAACTCCCCCAATCACGGACCCTCCCCTTTTCCTCTTTCTCCCTCACACACAAAACCCAGACCCTTCCAACACTATGGCCCTGTCTCTCCCTGCGCCCCCTCCCCCATTCCTACGCCTCCCCTCTCCCCCTCCCGCACAGTCAACAACACAGACCTTTTCTTGGAATCCGAGTACATGGAGACTCGCCATTTCGGATCTTCTCACCGAAAGTCCCCGCGCGGAGGAGCTTCAAGCTTCAAGGGACGACTCTGGTGGCATAGAAGCTTCTGTGGGATCCTAACCAGAAATTTCCTAGCAGACTTTTATGACGTGATGCTTCAGAACGATCAGATTGTGAGGTAACTGACAATACTAGCATAAGCTTCCAACGTTCGGCTTACATGTAGTATTTCCTTTGGTGCATATGGGGTTCAGAAACAGATTGTAAAACACGGCTACAATATATATATATATAATATAATATATATATATATATATATATATATATATATATATATTATATGTGTGTATACCTTAAATTTTTTCTGTCTGTGCGCGCTATCATGAAGAAGATTTACATACGTATGAGATTTTACCAAAAGACATGGGTGGTCCGGATCCTACTAGTCAGCATAAGTGAATTAATATAAAACATTTCGTCTGGATGTAGGTTATTCTCAAGATCAGGTAAATTCACTGTAAATGGCCTAATCGTGGCTTAATATTTGAAAACACAACATCATGTCAAGTATTCTTGGCAGTCTAACATTCATACATATCATTTCCGTATACACAATCATATAAATACACACACACATAAATTTATATATATATAGATTATATATATAATATATATATATATATATATATATATATATATATATATAATGTGACGTTAAACGTCACAACATAACGGGTAGTCATACACTGACGGGAGTTGGGAATCCGTCTAATAAAGAAAAATGCCTTAAATAAAACCAGAATGATACGGGTAAAATAGAATAACTACGAAACCTGGAGGGAGAGAGATGAAAGAAGTAGGTTCTCAATCGTTGAATACACAAGTCGAGATCCAAAATAAGTCACAGAAGAGACCAATAAAAAGCTTCAACAGAACTGACTAGAATGGTAGAATCCTTATAAATGACAAGAAGCGTTATTCACCAGCCAGACAAAAGAATTATATAATAATTTATCTGCGTTTCAGTGACCTACGTTTTGTAAATATAAATATAACTCATCGGAGACTCTCAGATTCTTACTTTCAATATATTCTTGAGTGCGTTTACCACCAAAAATCTTTCAGTCCGAAGCAGAAATAGACACAGACACTTTCTTTTGACTGTGGCCATATAACCCAACTTGGAGTGAATCAATTCAAAGGCTTTTATTCACTGGTCTCTGTACTCTATGAGATAAGAGCATTAAGCTTAATCGTTTTAAACGAAGGTTGAAAATATTCCACATCCCATATCAGAGTTCAAGGTTGTCAGGGAATGAAAATATTACAAGAGGTTGTGATGAATGTATACAGGAAATTTCTCAGAATAGTGTCAATGTCACCATTTATGCAACACATCCTAGAACTATCATCCAAAAGCTTAAATGCTCACTGCAACTTTATAGTTTCAAAATTCCTGTCAAATCACTGACCTCAACACAGAAACTAACATTCATTCTCACCCCATCTCAATACTCTCTCTCTCTCTCTCTCTCTCTCTCTCTCTTCTCTCTCTCTCTCTTCTCTCTCTCTATACTATATATATATATATATATATATATATATATATATATATATATATATATATAAATGATTGATTGTGAGTTCTCAGTAATTAACTAAGAGTGATCAGATGGCCACATTATGTATATGTATATATTATACATACATACATATATAATATATATATATATATATATATATATAGAAGTATATATATATATATGTGTGTGTGTGTATGTCTGTATGTATGTATGTACATAAGTATTTGTAAAATACGTTATATTACGAAAACTAGCGCAAAGACTTCGAAAACAATATGAACAAAGCGATGTTTCACGTAAACGATCGAAAAATACTACAGGCATCAAGGTCGAACTAGAGTGTATATTTTTTATATCTTAACTTCAGTTTACTCAGGAGAGAGAGAGAGAATGTTATTGGCCATTAACTTTAATGATCCTAAATTATCGGTTTTATGTAATCCTGTATTTCAGAAAGTAGCGTTACAAAAGAAAAGCATGGTTAAGATAGCTGTTTCCCTTTTGCAGTGTATTCCTCAGTTATACTATACTTACCCTCCCAAATAATTCAAATTTAATGGTAACGTGAGACAACTTTTTAATATTTGTCAATCGACATTGCTTTTACAAACACGAAATATATGAAACTCTAATTATCATGGAAATTCTTCTGAATTCTAGGGCAGATATATCGTATTAAAACCGTTTCAAATTCATGATTGGGTCTTCATTTGTTTTGGAACCAAGTACAGGTTAATTAATAAAGGCAGAGTACGAAAAAATATTTATGATTTCAATCATAGCTTGGTTAACAGATTTTTCGAAATAAACCTTTAGCCGAGATATTTTTCATATTTTGCGAAGAATAAAACCATTTCAGTTACGTGTTCAAACAAATTTTCAATTAGTAACAAGCCTGATTGCCAATATTGTCTGCGTCACATCCGAACGAGGTAGTAATAAAAATCGCTAATAATGCGTCTTGATAAATAAGCGTCTGTTATAAACAATGGAAAACTCCCATGTCTTTGCTTGGGTATGCATTGGTATAAATATGGTCGCAATATCAAATTCATAAGGAAAATATAGTTTCCCTAAAACGACGTAGAACGCGCAGCAATTACGATCGAATCCATGTTACAACTGCTGTACTTAGGATGAAGTCCTTCAGTGAAGAAGTCTCCTTCAGTATCTAGAGCAGGGGTTTTCAACCTTTTCCTCCCCACGTACCCTTCCGAGTATTTGTAATGTCAGTAATGTACCCCCTTCACTCTGTGTAACGTGGAAAACAAAACCAACTCAGAAAAACTGTACAGAGGAGAAGTAAGCACGTAACTCCTGACATAACCAATAATATTGTAAACAAAGAATTCCATAAAAAATAGACAGCATTTTATAATTATTTACCTCTGGCTATGCAGTAAATTTTCAAGGTTATGGTATTACATCAGCTGCAAAGGTAGCTAATGAAATGGCTGAAACTATTTTCAATAACTATCCTCGTTGGCTGAGGAGCAGTTTTTGCTAAAGCACATTGAAGGTCGCCATCTAACATTCACTCAAGTGCCATGGGGAGCGCGTACCCACTGACAGACCTTGGGGTACGCGTACCCCAGGTTGAAAACCCCTGGTTGAAACCCCCTGATCTAGAGCCTCTTCACGAACGTTAACGAAAGGTTCGTCTGTATACGTCCATCCTATATACATAATAATATACTACTCTGCTTTGCACCTTGAAGCATTATCCGACTTCCGTGATATACTTCTAACACTCTTGGTATACCATTAAATGGTTCGCCCCCTGCTTCCCTTATATAAACAATCCTATTCTTTGTGCATTGCCACATACTGTGTACTACTTTGCATGCCCTATCATCAATTCGGATGATAAATCGTGAGCGCAAGAGGTGACTCATATCTTTTTAAAAAATCTCTGTGGCTGATAAAATTCAGTAATGTATGCTAATAATTGATGCGTTAATTAATGAAAACGCGTGCTCTCATTTTACAGAGACAAGAAAGATTCATTGCCCAGTAGGAAACCCAGATAAATCCACAGTAGTATGCCCATCTTCAAACAATAACCTATTTGTAAACATAAGTCAGAATCAAAGTTTTTGCAATTATAGTCAGACCGACAAGGAGGACCGTGCAGGTCATCGAAAGCTTTCTGCTGTATATATTTTAAATAACAAAATCAAACAGGCATACTATTGTGGATTTACTTTCCCATTTTATTGACTCATGTGATTATGAGTTTTCTTTGAATGTGTTAATTTATTAGGTTATCGTGGTTGGCCAAGTGATAAATAATGACCTAACCGTTAATACTCCCACTTGGATACTAAACTGACCTTGCTTTCCACATTTCCATTCTAAGATACCATTCCTCAACAATTGCTCTGAAGTCGCGCAACAAGAGCAACGGCGCGTTCAATGGGAAGACAGCCTTTGTACGAGATGGTCTTTCCTGGACTAACGAGTAGATGTATTCATTTACACCGAGAGATGAAGATGGCTGGATGTTCAAGTCTTTACCAGTTAGCCTGTTTGTCCACCGAATATTTCCGATTAAACTGAAGAGACGGTAAGATCCGGGAGTCAAATAAAGTCTCAAGATAATAGCACAAGATATATTTGCGTTCGTATGAAGCCATTTTCAATTTTGTCATTATACCAAAAAAAATTTTTATGGTATATTTTGGGTGCAACATACATCATTTCATGAATTAATGCCCGGATTTAAGATTCATACATGAATAACAATGATATCGTGATTTATCTTGAATATTTTCTAGCGAAAGCTGAATATTGTGGCACTGGTTGGAAAGCATAGAAGGTGGATTTATCAAAATGTTGAGAAGTGGATTGTTCATTTGAAAGTAGAAAGAGGGTCAACTTGTTTGTTTACGAGAGCAGAAGATGCTTGTGTTAGGAAGTGAAAAGGAATTAATGGTATAAGGTTTCGTAGTGAAAGTTGAGTGTAGTGTTTCATATGACAACGAGTTTGGAAGTTGTTAAAGGCATGTGTTAACTAAGTAAGTGGGGAGGGAGAGTTATATGAAGTACAAAATTAATGTAAAGAGATGTTCATCTGAAGGGAGTAACAGATGAAGGATTAGGTTTTAAGTGAGCAGGGGAGAATGAAGATTGCCGAGTAGGGTGTATCACTTTTAGACTAAGGGGAGAAGGCAAAGAGGTCACTATGAATAGTTATAATGATTGAATTTGAGGAAAATGGATCTAGTATCCAGGAAGTGTGACAGTTACTGGAAAATCACTGCCTACAGAAACGATTAGATACTATTAATTAGACTACCGTAAAGCTAAATAAAGTGGCAAATGAAAATGTAGAAGCGTTCAACGCAGAAGGTTTTATCTGATTCAGCAGTGAAAATGTCCCTGTGGTGCTGTGCATTTTTGTGAAATATACAGTTCATACTGTGATCAAACTCTGCCTCACGCAGCGAGAAACCGACGATCAACCCGGCTAATATGAACCATTTTGAGCCCGATTCCTAAAAAAAGAATAGAAAAAAAAAAATGTGCCTCTGATGGCCTAAACGGTGAATATGATGATACTTGGTCTTTCAACTGGGGTGGCTTGTAGGCCTAAGGGAAAAGGGAAATGGGTTAACTGCCTCATTCCAAAGAATTACTCAGAACCAGACGGTTAACACCTTTTACTGCTAGGCAATCTTAGGCGCAAACCGGAAAAATAAAAGTAATAAAGCAGTGAAACTCTGAGAAACTGGATATATTAGTCGCACACTGAAATTCTCAGTAAATATTTATACATGGAACGATCATTTTAACGTAAGAAAAATGTACAAATCTTGCACCATAATACTACTTGGTTGACAGATACCATTCAGTTTTCTCTGGCTTTTTCAGTTTTACATCCTTATGAATAAATCGCGGCAGTGAAAGGCTTTCTAACGAAGCAGCTTGTTGGTAAAGGACTCCCTAAATCAAATATTTCTTTTCGGTTGAAAGCCTAATGCAAGTTGCTGCACGACGAAAATCATTGTTGGTTACGGGCTGTCCGCCAACCTCTACATGTCGCGATTTGGATAGAGGCTGTTAGATTGGACCTTCTGTGATAGAATATATCCTTCCATCAAGTTAAATGCAGATAACAGCGAATATATGTTCAGTGGCCTTGTCATAATTTCTTTAATGGGCGAATCCAGACACAAATATTTAGGCAGTGTTTATGTTGGAGTAATGGAAACTCATCGAATATAGAGTCAGTCAGTGGAAGATTATGACCCAAATCAAGACCAAATATCTCCCAGTTACTGTTTTAGATACTCAATAATAACAAAGGAAGACTTACTCGGTCTAAATTCTTATAACTTGGAAGAAAGGAAAAAAAAAAAATAGATAGCATCCTCAAATGTAAGTAAAGCCAAGATATAGATAAATTATGTAGATCTTGGTAAAACTATACGAAACGAAGCAGAGGTGGGTACTTCAGTAGAATCGTGGAACATATTTTTCTGAAACGATACATCGAATTGTAGCATGTTTTATTTTCAAATTAAGAAATAAATTACAATTACATCACGATTGAGGTGACTTCAATTCAGTTAGCACTAGAATTAAACTTGAAACTTCCATAGAGGTCATTAGTTCATTTACAAGTCTTTCTTAAACTAGTATATATTCGTAGAAGAAGTCTTGCCGAATCTAACTTCATGGCGAGTGAAGCATCGTCCTTTGAGAGAAAAATAATCGAATCTATGGTATCTTTCCGAAACGCTGCCGAATATAATGGTATTTACATGACCGTAAGAGGTAACCACTGACTATTAGATGCCTATACGAACTCTCTTAAGATAAATAGAAAAGGATCCGATCAATTACGGAAGGACATACGTACACACTTGTCTTTTGACTCGAGTTTTTACGGTGCAAATGAAATGGAAACGTAAACGAACTGAATTTAGACGAAAAATGCAGGATTTAAGCTAAAAAAAAATGATGAATGAATCCTTCTTAGTAGATTTTAAAAAATCACATAAAAACGCTAAAAAAATGCGCTATACCTTTATGATTTTCTCCAAAATAAGAGATCTGCTATATTAAGTTAGCGTTGATACAAGATTACAGTCTCTCGTGTCCTCCGGCAATACGCTTAGGTAACTATGATGAGCTTCGTAGCTATGAGCGATGTAACCCTTCAGAAGAGGCCATGAAGTTTTAATGCTTTCGGAGAAACAGAATGTAGATAATCTTCTCTCTCTCTCTCTCCTTCACTCTATGTAACTCTCACTCTGAGCGTATTTCTCTCTCTCAATCTGAGCGTATTTCTCTCTCTCTCTCTCTCTCTCTCTCTTTACTGAGAATATAATAAAACAAAAACTTATGACTTATACACATCTCTCTGTCTCTCTTATCTTAAAATTACAAGATGCTTTGACTTGAGCCACCTCTTTAGAATATATAACGTTGTCCTTTGACCTCTTGACCTTTGACATTTCCCTGACATTACCGTATGGGAAGAGAACATTTTAATGAGAAGTCACAAAAATCATTAACACTTTCTTTATCTGCTAATCTTCTGTAGCAAGTTAACACTTGCAAATTCTCAACAGAAGTTACAATCAGTTACAAGGATTAGGATGTCTCAAAGACTTATTGGTCCATCCGAGGAGACATCGTGTGTTCACTTATCTTTAGGAGCAGGTTTTACAGTTCATTCACAGTGTTCTAATGGTGGCAGTTTATTCCATGTGTCACATATCTTGTATGTGAAGAAGTTCCCACAAGGAGATGTGTTATATCTCTTCAGTTCTATACTCTGTTTTTTTCCATCTGTTCATCCGCCTGTGGTGTTTTCGTATGGCAACACTGCGTCCCAGGCTTTAAACAGTTACGCTATGATTAAGTTTTAGGTAAATAAAAGGATATCTGGGTGTACATTTGCAACTGAAAAGTGTATTAATAATTTACTGTATGCGAATTACACCGTTAATATTCGAAATAAGATATTATTATAATCGTTGAATGTAAGCTGAATGTAACTATCTAAAGCCCGGGACGCAGTGTTACCATACAAAAACACCACAGGCGGATGGACAGATGGAAAAAAACAGAGTATAGTTTCAATCTATTACAGAAGGAAACCTTCAGGTAAAATGTGGTGCCGAAGACTATTCAAGATCAGGGAAGTTCCCACATTAAAACAAATATCTGTTGACCTGCAGAGGTGGTCAGCTTTTTAGAACGATGGTGGTGTTCCTTCTCTCTCTCTCTCTCTCTCTCTCTCTCTCTCTCTCTCTCTCTCTCTCTCTCTTTCTCTCTCTCTCTCTCTCTGTTTTAGGCTTACTGGTGGGATTTTTATCTAGTGCCACATGACCAGCGTGATTCGTGAATTCTAAATGTAGTACGTTATTTTCAAAGTCTCTCTCTCTCTCTCTCTCTCTCTCTCTCTCTCTCTCTCTCTCTCCAGTAAGAAAAGGTTCCATTGAGCCATCCGGAGAACCTAAAAGTATTGTTCGGCTGTTGATTTGAAACCTGTTAAACGGAGATTCCGAATCGTGCTGCAAAAAGTCCCCAACATTTCGCGTAATTGCTCAGTGAGATGGGAGAGACTGATCGTCCTGTACAATGTGGGCGAGCACCCATGAAATAACCGGGTCCCTCCTCAAAGAAAACCTCTTGTCACGCACTGCCTCGAATCAAGATAATAGATGCAAAGAAAATGGAGGCGGGGACTCGTTCGCGTCCACGATGGAAATCGAGAAATAATTATTGAGCCCGAGATCTCATTCCCGCTGCTTCTTTTCAATACAAAGTAACAGGAGGAGATGTGTGGTGTTTTAAAGCATGAATAGGCTTTGTTCTTCTACGCACATGTTGTCCTGCAAATTCCTCCCCTGACTAAAACTCGTTTTATCCCGGGGGACCAAGGTCAACCCTTGTTTTGGTACTCCGGTCTTGCTGGCAATGCCTTACAATATAAAATTGTCAGTGAATTTCTCCACTCTGATTGCAGCCACCAGAGTTGTTTAACCACCATGTATATAATTCACAGCTTATATCTAAAGCTGAGCAGTGGTTTTACACACACACACACACATAGATGTCTGCCTGTGACTGTGTTCGTGATGAGTGTGCTTGTGCGTGTGTGTGCAGATGTGCACTCAAGCGCTGCATGAGAAAGCAGCTGAACGTTTGGATGACCTATATCATACTAATTTATTGCCAAACGATGATAGCAAAAAAGTGCTTGAACCATTAGAAAATAAGAATAAAAATCAAAGCTCTGTGATTTGAAGATAAATTCTTTTAAAATCTGAGCGTAGGCTTCCTGTCGTTCAGCCCGTCATCAGCTCTTGTGACCA
>NC_061109.1:94397974-94422974 GCF_015104395.2 Macrobrachium nipponense | reverse complement strand
TTCATTTTAATTTTCATTGGTGAAACAAGTATCTATTTGACTGTAGATTTTAGCACGCTTTAATTCATATTAATTTAGGAATATAATGTTTATAGCTTATAGGTGATGGGAAAATCTTGCGTGCATCTCAAGGAAGCCGGATTTCGCATCACTCCTTTTTTTATACTACACAGTTGGACTACGATAGAGTCATTAGATTTTCCATCCCATAACTTGAGCACTCGTGCGGAAAAATTTATTCCGAAGATTCAAATCTCTTTTTTAGGTTAATATTTTCGAGCACATGAATTCAGAGGGCGATGTTGTACAGTGTTTACTCATGAAACGTCGTTTTCGAAGTGAAGTTTTAGTTGCGGAATGTTCAATTTAGGGTCTTCTTTTTTGTGGTGGTCTTTACCCATATATTCTTTTCTTTGGATTTCCTAATGGCTAATTAGCAATGCTCCGTTGTCTATCTTTATTTGTTTCTTTTGTCCATCGATTAACTTTTTTAACTTAGTCTAGTTGTAAGTCGTTTTATGAAAAAATCTGCAATATCGTTTTACAAAAACCATGTACATTGAACCAGTTAACTTCAAACAAAGGTTAATTTCATTATAAAAGTTAAGAATATCTTAGTTAAACCAGACCACTAAGCTGATTAACGGTTCTCCTAAGGCTGGCCAGAAGGAATAGATATTTCTACGTGACTAAGAACCAGTTAGTTACCTGGCAACATTTTTATTGCATCTCCTTACAGTATTACAAATATCTCGAATCTTCCAAAAATTGAGGTGTGGACGCTTATCTTAAAAACTAACCATAGAATCTTCTTGAAAATAATCACATAATGTTTCCCACGCCCAAATTTTCATTTAGAAGTTTTGATGAATTGACCTGACCTAACCTAGAAGCTTCGCCAAAAACCAGGGCTGGTGCCAACGCGGGGATTTTCAATGTTTGCTTCAATTAGGGAGTTAGCCCCTAAAATGAGATAACACAACAGCCACAAATAGCAGCCTGGATATTTAAGTAATAAAAAACGATAGGCGTAGAAACTCGGGTATCAGTTTCACAGCAGTAATATACAAGGACTACATAAGTACTACGTACGTTTATTCATCTGTATCTGGTTGAGAATAATATGCCAGTGTAGCAAGTTTTATGTATATGTAATGTATCCAACTGTACAGTAATCAAATATATATATATATATGTATTTCATTATATGGTTGTGACAAAATAACCACTCGAATGAAGTTATTTCATCAAAGTAATGAAAAGAAATAAACGACAGGCTTATGCTGCGAATTAATTCGTAAACCTGAAAGAAATTCCCAGTTACGTTGTGGAAAGTCTATTCATCATGTGCTGTAATTTAAACTTCAATGAAAGACAAGTCTAAAAAAAGAAGGGAGTGGGAAATAAAAACAATCCTTGCAAAATTTGCGATTTCAAGGATATCCACGGATCGCATCGGTCATGTTCCAAGAAGCAAGACACTAGTCACACTACTAAGACTTCAGAGTCCTTGGCAAACGACGACGTCGGTCCAGTTCGGACGCTTTATTTGAACCTTCGGATCTTCGAGGCTTCGACTGTAGAATCGTTCTAGGCAGTAGACGTATAGCGGGAGATTGTTAAGTGATCATTTCGTCTTCAGGACTGGAGTATTCAATTCCTCCGTGATTTATCGCATCGTAATTGGTTGTGTTGTGAAATTTTTACGGAAAAAAAACCGTATATCACGCGGCTGAACTACAGTTGGTGCCAGAGGTTTCAATCGGTTATCGTCACGTCGTTGGTAAAGTTCTATAAACCCCGGGCTTCAGCAAGGTAACACTGGAACTTTTCTATTATTGCTAATATTGTATATTTGTTCTGGAGATTTTTCTAATCTTGTATGTTGAGTCTTTGCACATCTTTGGCAGTCATTATAACTAGTTCTGTGCAGTGTTGCCAACCGCAGGGTAATTGCTCTACACGTAGGGTAATTTGATCAAATATTTTAAACCTTAGGGCAATTTTTTTAAGTGTAGGGTAATGTAACAATGCCTGTATTGATCAACATCTTTTAGTATTATTTCTTATCACAACCTCAGAGTGTTGGGTCATTTCTTGTCTTCTTTAGGGTGCATAGGGTTAGAGGGGTTGGCATCACTGGTTATGTGGGCGTTTGCCATAACGGGACGCGAGTAAACTCCCAAAATTTACAAGATGAATCGCAGTTGCGCACAACTCTAAAGCTTTGTCTTTTCCAGGATATACGGTGTACGAGGTTGACTGTTTTACCAATAAAGCTTCACGCATGACAACGCTGGTCTTTACAAACAGGTATGTAGAGGGTATTTTTTCCGCCAAAATTTAGTTTTTCGTTTTTCATATTCTTAATTTGTCATGAATTTGCTGTTTTAGTTTCTGTAATTTGAATAATAACATTGTAAATTTAGTGATTTTTGTGGTAAATTTAGTGATTTTTGATTGGTTGAATTGGTTAATTTTTGATAAATTTAGTTTTTTATAAATTTACATTTTTTGATATTTACATTTTTTGATAAATCGAATTTAATTTTTTAGAAAGTTTAGTAAATTTTGAAATTTAATTTTTCTTATTAATTTAGTTTTTTTCATGAATTCTGTAAATTTACATTAATTTGTATGTATTGTTTTTTAAATACTTCACTTGTGTATACTGTATATATGTCATATATATACTGTATATATACACCTTATCCTCCACCCCCTTGGGGGCGGCGCCCCTGGGGGGATGGAGGAGCCTCCATGTTCTGCATAGTAGGTCGTAAGGCCTACTATGCAGATTTCATGGGGGTTTAAAAAGCCTACTAATAGTTTTTTTTTTTTTAGGTGGTAAATACTATTGCTTAGTTTTTTCTCTTAAATCCAGATAGAAATTAAGTTTAAATGTGCTTGGCTACCTCCCACTCAAGTTTGCAGGAGTTCCCTAAGTTTTGAGGAAATTAATAATGTTTATGCAATCAAATGGCAATATTCAGCATTAAAACAAATTGAATTCATGTACAGGTCTGGCTTCTTGATATGTTTTAAGTTAGAATTTTAGCTTACTGAAAATTAAGTTTGTGGTTAGCTTAAGTCATTATTGTTTTAGCTAATATTCATAAAGGTTTTACCCTAATGTAAATTTCTAAGCGTCTAGTTGGCGTTAGACTTAATAGAATTTCCCGAGGATTAGAACTTTGTATTTCTTTCCTGCAGCCGTAAATGTCTGGCTATAGGGGTTTATAGGAAGCTCCCTAAATGTACGGGTCGTTTACGATAATAGGGCTTGGTTACCCAATAGCTGATCCCCCTGAAAATCATCAAAACCTTAGTTATCCCCAGATAGATTGTGCGGAGTAATGTTTAGATTTCTGCTCTTTGCAGATGGAACTAAGTTTGTCCGTAACTCTCTGTACAAAGATTGATGCAAATATCACTTTTTTTTTTTTCTTTTTTTTCTTTATAAACTGGAATTTCCAACTATGTTAAACCTGACAGTAACTAAGTACCATAGTACCATCACTACCACACGCAACTACCACACGCAACTACCACCTCCGTCGCTCGAGACAAGACGACATAATGTTACGAGAAACTTGAAAGATTATATTTGGCTGCTCGGGTGATCGGTATCTTATTTCTGCACACACTTGTTGATGCATTGTTTCCCCGAGGTACTTGTACAATAATGCGGCTGAAGAGACGTATTTTCAAGTCGGATGTTCGTAAGGTGTACAAAACTGAACATAAGCAAATAATCAAGTGTGAGAGCCCGAGGTGAAGGAGCCTTAATGGTGGAGGAAGAGAGCGAGAGTTCAAAGATCTGTTGGCGGCCTAACTGCAGTAAGTACATGTAATGCAGTTCATGTTCAAGTGTAAAAAGTTGACGAAAGTGAATTATACCCTTAAAGATTGATGAAGTAAAGGCCCTTAATAAATTTATCTGAAACTTTTTTACTTATTAACTTATTGAAAGTGTGTATTTTAGAAAACGTTTTTGAGCTTGCAATACATCGATCCCTACAATTTAAGAATTTTTTTTTTTTTTTTTTTTTTTCTTTCTGTTGAAGGTTCCCTTGGAGTGAAGAGGTCGAGACGTCATCTTGGAACTACCGGGTCATTTTCAATGATTTAGGCTTGGTTTTAAATACTTAATTTTTAGCAGCTATAGCCTTCGATAAATACAGCCTGTAACCTACAGTTTTTGTAATAAAGAATTGTAATTTTTATTGCATTTTCTCTTGACCCGGCAATTAGTCTTAACTTGATATTACCACATTTTAGCAAACTCTTAGCTAGAAACTTTCAACTAATGTTAAAGAGACAGCACGAAAGCAGTTTTTAGTTTTAAGTATGGAAATTTTAAGTCTTCGATAATTTTTGCATAAAATATGAATTCCTGCTGATTTTGAGTGGGGTGTAGTAAAGTTTGTCATTTGTTAGTTTTTATACAATGTTGCTCATGGTATGAGCAGTGTATTTGGAACTAACCGCTAACAAGAGTTTGTTACAGATTGATATAGGCAGTAAGTTTCTTACTGATTGATGCAGGCAATGACTTCTGTCTGAGATTGTTACTCAATGATTAATAAAGGCAATGAGATTGTTACTCAATGATTAATACAGACAATGAGATTGTTACTCAATGATTAATACAGACAATGAGATTGTTACTCAATGATTTGTTACTCAATGATCAATACAGGCAATGAGATTGTTACTCGATTAATACAGGCAATGAGATTGTTACTCAATGATTAATACAGGCAATGAGATTTACTCAGTGATTAATAAAGGCAATAAGATTGTTACGCAATGATTAATACAGGAAATTAGATGTTACTCAATTATTAATTCAGGCAATGAGATTGTTAATGATTAATACAGGCAATTAAATAGTTACTCAGTGATTAATACAGGCACTGAGGTTGTTGCTCAATGATTAATACAGGCACTGAGTTTGTTGCTCAATGATTAATACAGACATTGAGTTTGTTGCTCAATGATTAATATAGGCATTGAGTTTATTCAATGATTAATACAGGCATTGAGTTTTATACAATGATTAATACAGGCGTTGACTTTGTTACTCAGTGATTAATACAGGCATTGAGTTTGTCACCCAATGATTAACACAAGCAATGCAATTTGTTACTTTGAACACAAGCAATTCAGTTTGTTACTCTGAACAAGAGCAATGCAGTTTATGCTGAACAAAACACACTGCTGTTTTTTACGCTGAACACAACATAAGCAATGGAGTTTGTTATTCTGAACACAACACAAGCAATGATGTTTGTTACTCATACACCGGCAGTGAGCTTGCAATGTTACTCTAGAATACTGACAGTGAGCTTGCTACGTTACTCTAGAATACTGGCAGTGAGCTTGCTATGTTACTCATGAACGCTGGCAATAGTTTTGTGATGGAATCTATGGACGTGGCCAATGAATTTAATATGAACCGTATCAAAATGCATTTTAGGCTATAGGCTATATGGTACTAACGATACAATGTTCTGATGTTCATGATCATCGTGTAAACAAACAAAAATCGAAACAAAATGATCATCAGGCACAGAGTCAGTGGCGTGGTCGATATGGTGTTGGCGTACCACCTCGGTGGCCGCCAGTTCGATTCTCGGGCATTCCATTGTTTTGTGTGCGAGGTGTATATCTGGTGACAGTTCACTCTCGACGTCGTTCAGAAGTCACGTAAAGCCGTTGGTTCCGTTGCTGAATAACCACTGGTTCCATCAACGTAAAAACCCCATACAAACAAGCATAAAGGCCTGTCCACACGATCGGGCCTGATCGGCGGACTTCCCCTCTAAAGGCCTGTCCACACGAGCGGGCCTGATCGGCGTGCTCTGGGGTTGACGGGCAAGTTCTGGCGGGCTTACCTGTGAATGCTGTCCACACAGGTGAGGCGATGGAGAGGTGGGCGTACCCGACGATGCCAGTAGTCTGTTCAGTGCGGTACGATAAACATGGTGCCTACCGCAAAGAAGAAGGTAGTGTAGCATGATAATTGCATTGTGTGATGAAAAAGAAGAGAATATGGTGCAAAGAATGGCTCAGTACAAGAAATGTATTTAGTTAACGTACGTCTGCCACGGTCGAAGTTCAAGCCATCGGGCACCACCATGGTGATTTTGCTACAAGACCCATCGGGCAATTTGACGGTTTGCCCGTCAAGTGTGCCTGTTAGAGGGGAAGTCCGCCGATCAGGCCCGATCGTGTGGACAGGCCTTTACGGGCACACTTGACGGGCAAACCGTCAAATTGCCCGATGGGTCTTGTAGCAAAATCACCATGGTGGTGCCCGATGGCTTGAACTTCGACCCCTGGCATGACGTACGTTTTAAACCATATACGTTTCTTGTACTGAGCCATTCTTTGCACCATATTCTCTTCTTTTTCATCACACAATGCAATTATCATGCTACACTACCTTCTTCTTTGCGGTAGGCACCATGTTTATCGTACCGCACTCAACACACATACTGGCATCGTCGGGTACGCCCACCTCTCAATTGCCTCACCTGTGTGGACAACATTCACAGGTAAGCTCGCCAGAATTTGCCCGTTAACCCCGGAGCACGCCGATCAGGCCCGCTCGTGTGGACAGGCCTTAAGGCATGAGTTTCCAATGGTATCCATCAACCAGGCTTTTGAGTATATATGTGCAATTCGCAGTAACTTGATAATGAGGTTATGAAGATATCACATGAATTTGATGTAATTGCTGGTATCCATTAATTTATTGAATGCGAAGCTGTAATGGACGTCAAGTGTTCGCCAAGCTATCCGTGGTTATCAGGTGTTTGGTCGTATTTGCTATGTAGTAATTGTAATGTTTAATAAAAGGGTCACTAGGCAGTTAATGTATTTATATATATTTTTAAATGGTGTACTTTTAAGGTATGAGCTGTTGAGACTTGTAATTATTTCCTCCCTAACAAGAACTCACTTTGCACGAGCTCACATTACACAAGCGGTTTCTTAACTTTGATGATAGTATGTGGGTTGACTTCATACTGATTTTGGCGCTTTTCAGAATAGTACATTTTCTGATTATTAATATACAAATTATACAATGCTGCTCTGAAGCAGAGCAGCATTGTAATTTTTTTTTTTTATGTAGTGGATGATAACCGTTTTAGGGTATTGATTGGAGAATGGAAACTCGTGGCTTTTATAAGCTAAATAATAATCCTTAAAGTAACAGATATCATACCTGCTTCAAGAGATAATAAGAGTTAACGTTCTCTATACGGAGTTGCTGAATAATTCTCATAAGCACATTTTATGCTGCCTTCATTTTCGTTAGGCCCCGTCCACACGGCCGAGCTTTGCTCGACGAACTTTGTTCGATGTGACGTAAGAAGCGGAGAAACTGCAGTAAAGTTCTGACTTTTCCCGCTGTTTCTCCGCTTCTGACGTCACATCGGACAAAGTTCGTCGACCAAAGCTCGACCGTGTGGACGGGGCCTTACAGACCACGACCTTCTGGAGGAACCAGAATTTAAGAAAATTTCAGATGTGGGGCAGATTTGCAAACCTTTCAGGGTTAGGCTTATATTTCTAAATAAAATCCTGATAGGTTTGCATTCGTAAAACTACCATTTGCCTGTGTATTATAATTTGTTTTAAATTAATAAACAATGGGTCTTTAGTTTTCAGTTCTTGACTACTACCTCGGTATTTTTATAGGGGAAAACCAAGTATGTGGAATCTGGTTTATCACCCATAGAATTACGGATGTAGGGTAAAAACTACCTTATTTAGAAACATACCAAATGTTTAACAGTAAGTGAATACTCATGCGAAGGCCCATATCAAATTTTGATTATAAGCAAATTAATGTTAGCCACCATCATGAAATTGTCGAAGATTCCATTTGTTCAACACTTTAAATGGAAAATGTCGTTTGAGTATTGGTTCTGACGACTCGAACTCCCTTAACCCTCTTACGCCAACTGGACGTATTTTACGTCGACATTTTTTGTCTCTTGGGTGCCGACTGGACGTATTTTACGTCGACATACAAAAGTTTTTTTTAAAATTCGCGGAAAAATACTTATAGGCCTACCAGCCTAAAACTTTTGAATCACGCGCCTTGGGGATGCTGGGAGTTCATGGATCAAGGCCTTGTTTTGTTTTGAAGCGTGACCCAAGTGCGCATGCGCGATATCCCTTCTTCTCGCTCCAGACAGCATCAGTAGCGCATCATCCGAGAGCGATCTTTCGTCAAAAGCGTGTTTTTCTGGACTTGTGCGAGACTTTGAGCATTTGTGTTGCTACAGGACATTCCTAGATATGTCTCAACGACGTGTGAACCGCGAAAGGCGCGTTTTTTACCCGTCGGAAGGGATCGTGTAAGGCGAGTTTTGGACCTGGATGCTGGCGAGGGGCCAAGCACCCAGCATGACCCCGCGCCTCAAGGCCCTTCTGTGCGGCCACGTGTGGCTGAAAGTGTTTTAGGAACACAGCGTATGCCTTTGGTTACCCCTAGGAAGCATGTGGGCGTCCTTAGGGGCATTCGTAAGCATTTGGGAGGCCTCCAACCAAGGGACATAGATGAATATCTATCGGAGCTTGATTGGGAACATGTCACAAGTCCTCATTTTGATGGCGGATGGTCATCGAGTGATGAGGACATCAGTCCCGATGAAAGTGAGGATGAATATATGCCCCCAATGTCCGTTCGAGGCTCACATCCTGAAAGTGAGCTCGAATTCAGTGGGTTCAGTGCTTACGAGGGGGAATCTGAGGAGGGGGAGGATGGGGATGGGGTCAAGTTTTATCGCAGAGGACGATACAGAAAGTGAAGGCCTAAGTGAGGGTGATGGGCCAACGGGGGAGGGTAGAGTGCAATATCGTGTCCGCACCCGTGCGCATGCGTGCGCACGGGCACGTAGAAGGTCGGCTCGTCGCGCCAGCCAAGGTGAAGGTCGGTCGTCGGAGAGTGACGAAGGGTGGACGGAGGACCCCACCCCTCCTAACATGCACCCCTTCACGGCAACCCCTGGGCTCACCGTACCAGTACCCCTGACTTTTTTGGGGTTCATCCAGCTTTTCCTGACGCGGGAATTGCTGGAATACCTGGTACACGAGACGGTGGAGTACGCTCGGTACTGCCGGTATGAGCTGAGGACGACCTTGTCGTATTACTGGCGGGGTTGCAACCTCATTGACATGGCGCATTTTTTGGGGCTGCACATTTATTTTGGTATGACACCTGCTTCCGACGTCAGGCAATATTGGAGGAGAAATTATTTTTTATGTATGCCTAATGTGCCTGGCGTTATGTCCCTGATAATTTCCTGGCGTTGGACAGGTACTTCAACGCCTTCAACCGAAGGGCCATACCCCGGAATAACAGTGATCGCCTCATTTTAGTGCGCCCAGTGTTGGATTATATCCGTGATCGGTGTAGTAATCTCGTGATTCCTGGAAAGAACTTGTCTTTGGATGAGGGGATGATGCCTTACAAAGGACGTCTTAGTATAAAAGTGTATAACCCCAAGAAGCCGAAGAAATATGGTGTGAAATTCTTTCTTATTACCGAGGCCAACACTGGATACGTTGTGGATTTTTCAGTGTATTCCGGGGTTCTCCACGCTGCGTGACACTGTATTCAATCTTGTGGGACGTTTCCGTAACCAGGGATATCACCTGTTTATGGATAATTATTATAACTCGGTATCCCTGGCCCAGGAACTGTATGAAGCAGGTGTTCACGTCAGTGGTACCCTTCGGTTGTTGCGTGGGGCCCCGAATGTCCTCAAGAGGTTCGCTAGTCATCCGCAACACCTGGCAAGAGGAGAGACAGAGTGGCGGCGGAAGGGCGCTGTCTTCGTCATCTGTTGGAAGGTTGTCCGACTCGTCCCCATGATTACGACGAGTCATAAACCCATCCAAGAAGAGATCGTACAGCGGAAGAAGACACGTCGACAGGGCGGAGTTGTGTTTGAGGAGTTTCGTATCGAGCGGCCTACCGTCATTGGGCACTACAACAGGCACATGGGAGGAGTTGATCTCTTTGATCAGCTCATCCAGTATTATCCCTTCGCCAGGAGAACCAGAAGGTGGACACAGAAGCTCCTCAAATACATCCTTCAGTTGGCCCTCCAAAATGCCTACATACTGTACTTTGGGTACCGCGGTGACAATCTTCCGAGGTTGACCCACTTACAGTTTCTAGAGGAAGCCGGGAATGCCCTCATCAACTTCGATCCAGATGAGTGGCCTTCCATAACTGACCCCCTGCCCCGAGCTGCAGATCTGCCCCTAGAGGAAAGGGCAGATAGGAGGGCCAACTTCGCTCGACCTGCCGCCGCCCCTGCTGCCACCGCCCCTGCTGACGAACGCCCCTGCTGCCCGCCGACCCTGCTGACGACGCCCCTGCTGACGACGCCCCCCTCTTGCTGCCGCCGCCCCTGCTGACGACGCCCCTGCTGACGACGTCCCTCTTGCTGCCGGCCCCGCCATCACCGCTTCTCGTCGGGTAGTGGACCCTGTGTGTCGGCTGCAGCCAGGGGATCACATACTGGAGGCCTTACAAGGGCGAAGGCAGAAACGGTGCCGGGTGTGCCATATGAATGGCAGGAGGAGAGACACCCGGTTCTTCTGTCGTCTCTGCAAAGTTGCTCTTTGCAGGATAGGGGAGTGTGACCGAAAATACCACACTAAGGTCATGTATTGGAGTGCGCCCCCTAAACCGACAGCGGAGGGCTCACGGGGCCGCCGGGCCATCATCACAGTAAGGGCGCGCGTCTCCCTCCTCCACCTGTACCTCGTCATGTCGAGTGGAAAAAAAATGCAAGACTCTTCAATGGAGGAGAGAAAACAAGAATAGAACGAAGAGTCAGGATTACGAGTGAGTATTCTGCATTTATTTTATATTTATTTTTATATTTATTACATTTTTTTATATATCCGTATCTATGCATGATAAAATAATAATAAGACATTTCATTGTATGCGAAAAGAGAAGTGTCACCTGCATTCCTTTTATTTATGTATTGGTACCAGAATCGAAGAATGTAAAATATATATATTTTACTATACTATATATATATATATATATATATATATATATATATATATATATATATTATAAATATTGGTTTTTTTGGGGTAAGCAAATTACTTACAGTCTAGTAATATTCAATCATTTACCTTCACTTTAAAACATATTGCAAGTCTCTAGAACAATATCTCGATTTATGGTGAATATTTGAAAAAAATATTTTTATTCCCTCCGCGCGCCGATTCTCGGCAGCGAATCTCCGAAATGTGTAGGTCACATTCTCCTAATATTTGTGCCTTTTCATATTACGCTTATTTTAGAGTTTTATATATGGAAATGTGCGCAAAAAACGCATTTGTAACATACATATCTTACAGTCTAGTAATATTCTATCATTTATCTTCACTTTAAAACAAATTGCAAGTCTCTAGAACAATATCTCGATTTATGGTGAATTTTTGAAAAAAATGTTTTTTTTCCCTCCGCGCGCCGATTCTCGACCGAAAATCTCCGAAACGCGTAGGTCACATTCTCCTAATATTTGTGCCTTTTTATATTATGCTTTTTTTTAGATTTTTATATATGAAACTGTGCGCAAAAACATGCACAATATAATAAAAAATATTGGAAGGTTGTAGCATTTCTCATTTTTGAAATATTTGCATATAAAGTACGATAAGTACGAAAAAACTACGATCGGTCAACTTTGACTCAACCGAAAAGGTCTAAAAACGCATTTGTAACATAATAATCTTACAGTATAGTAATATTCAGTATAGTAATATTCAATCATTTAACTTCACTTTAAAACAAATTGCAAGTCTCTAGAACAATATCTCGATTTATGGTGAATTTTTGAAAAAAATATTTTTTTCCTCCGCGCGCCGATTCTCGGCCGAAAATCTCCGAAACGCGTAGGTCACATTCTCCTAATATTTGTGCCCTTTCATATTACGCTTTTTTTTAGAGTTTTATATATGAAAATGTGCGCAAAAACATGCACAATATAATAACAAATATTGGAAGGTTGTAGCATTTCTCATTTTTGAAATATTTGCATATAAAGTACGATAAGTACGAAAAAAACTACGATTGGTCAACTTTGACTCAACCGAAAAGGTCGAAAAACGCATTTGTAACATACAAATCTTACAGTCTAGTAATATTCAATCATTTAACTTCACTTTAAAACAAATTGCAAGTCTCTAGAACAATATCTCGATTTATGGTGAATTTTTGAAAAAAATATTTTTATTCCGTCCGCGCGTCGATTCTCGGCCGAAAATCTCCGAAACGCGTAGGTCACATTCTCCTAATATTTGTGCCTTTTCATATTACGCTTTTTTAGAGTTTTATATATGAAAATGTGCGCAAAAACATGCAAAATATAACAGAAAATATTGGAAGGTTGTAGCATTTCTCATTTTTGAAATATTTGCATATAAAGTACGATAAGTACGAAAAAAACTACGATCGGTCAACTTTGACTCAACCGAAAAGGTCGAAAAACGCGTTTGTAACATACAAATCTTACAGTCTAGTAATATTCAATCATTTATCTTAACTTTAGAACAAATTGCAAGTCTCTAGAACAATATCTCAATTTATGGTGAATATTTGAAAAAAATATTTTTATTCCGTCCGCGCGCCGATTCTCGGCCGAAAATCTCCGAAACGCGTAGGTCACATTCTCCTAATATTTGTGCCTTTTTATATTACGATTTTTTTAGATTTTTACATATGAAAATGTGTGCAAAAACATGCAATATATAATAAAAAATATTGGAAGGTTGTAGCATTTCCCATTTTTTTTATATTTGCATATAAACAAAAACTTTAAAAAAAAATTCGACATTTGGTCAACTTTAACTCGTCCGAAATGGTAAAAAACTGCATTTGTAAGCTAAAACTCTTACAGTATCGTAATATTCCATCATTTAACTTCATTTTGAAACAAATTGCAAGTCTCTATAACAATATTACGATTTATGGTGAATTTTTAAATAAATTATTTTTTTACGTCCGCGCGTTACGAATTCATGCATCATTTTGTGATAATATTTTCTCTGTGTTGCTTTTATTGTTTTACAATGTGTTATATACCAAAATGATTAAAATTTAGTGCACATTACAACGAAAAAAAAAGTAACTTGTTACCTCTAACCGTTTTTGCGCACCGCGTGATTTGAATACAATTATATATGAAATTTCGTTTTTGCGCTATCATATATCGCATTATTTATATATGATAATGATAATTTTTTTTTCATTTCTGATGGTTGCATACTAAACTTCAAGCAATGAAAAAAAAGGAGCCAAAAATGAACTCTTAATCTTAAAAACTAAGCGTGCTGTGATTTTTTGAAAAAAATATTTTTTCCGCTTCCGCGCTCACTCTCAAACCCCTCCGGTATACGGGAGTCATTTTTTTATTTACCGCTCCGGCGTAAGAGGGTTAACTAATTTGTGGGACAACGAGCTGAAATCTGACCCGATACTAATGAATAAATATACAGTAATAAGAGGGCTGTTACGTGTATTAAGAAGCGCCTTAGTGGCGTGGCCGGTATAGTGTTGGCGTACCACCTCGGTGGCCGCGAGTTAGATTCTCGGACATTCCACTGAGGGGTTAGAGATGTTTATTTCTGGTGATAGAAGTTCACTCTCGACGTGGTTCGGAAGTCACGTAAAGCCGTTGGTCCCGTTGCTGAATAACCACTGGTTCCATGCAACGTCAAAACTCCATACAAACAAACATGTATTGGGAGCACACAAAAAAGAAGAGTAACTGACGTAATTTTACTTCTTTAGAACAATGTGTAATTAGAATGCTAAAATCAATATCAAATGATTTGTTTCATGGAGCTAGTACAAAGAAATTGTTTCCATTCATTGGTATAAAAATTTGGTAATGTTGTCACCTACACTTTCATGGACAAAGTCTTTAGCTACGCAGGTGAATAGAATTTCAAGTTACAGATTATATAAAAGAAATATGAAATGCTGAAGTTCAATTCATGTTAAAGTATTGCGCGACGTTTGTAATTGGGGGGTTGTGGGTAGAGGGGGGGGTGGAAGAGTGGAGGTCGTTTGACAAACAAATCTGGTTGATCACATAAAGCTTTGAAATGCAAAGTTTCTTTGACCAAAAACATTTAATCTTTTTTAACGATTTCCGTTTAATAGGTCACTTCGATTCTGAATAACCTCGTAGGTCCCAGCGCTTTGCTGTTTGCCTAAATTAATAATTCCACTCAATTTATTACGTCACTAGCACAGGGTAATGACCAGTTATTTTCACAACTATATCCTTGAAACCCGCGGTAGAGTGGTAGCTCCGACAGTGCACCACTTGCGGTGCACTATAGGCATTATTTAACGCTCTTTGCAACGTCCCTTCGTCCTTCAGCTGCAACCCCTGAGGTTTTTCAGCTGCAACCGAGAGGTTTTTCTCCTGTTACACCTTTCAAACCTTTCGACACTTAGTTTTCCCTTTCAGCGCTGAATGACCTCATAGGTCCCAGGACTTAGGCTTAAATGCCATCTTCTATTCTATTCTGCATGAAGCCAGTTAAAGGCTAATAATCCAAGGACTGGTTGTTTGGGAGAGTGACCATTACGGATACCATTGGCTTAGTTTGTGAATCTGACACCGAATTGGAGATAAATGAGCGAGATAGTTCAACTTAGTAAACAAAGAACTTTTGAAGACATGAACATGACTGCCGTTAGATATGGAATGTTCATGTGGATGGCTCATCTGAAATGGTAGTTGTGTTAATAAGTCTCTTTAATTGCTGTCTCTTCTGCTTATTACGGAAATGAAATTGTAAACTGCTGAAGGAATTTTTAATTTAGTGAATGTAGTAAAATACAGGTTATAAAATACTCATCGATACAGATTTCCCATATTTATTTTACACATGAATTCTTAACATGGTTTTTAATAAACTGGTTGCTCTAAAACAGGATGGTTGTGATAAAATACGTTCGGTTAATTGTAAAGAAACGAATCTGAAAACCTGATACCAGGCAAGAAACAATACGCATTATAGTGACAGAAGTCACTCTAAAATGATGGAGGATCCTTACCAGAATGATTATCTTAGCTTATTTGGAAAATGGTAAACGCCACTAAGGGTATGCGGTTTGCGCAACTATCGGTGTTGGAAATTCCTGGTTTGTTCCTACTTTTTGGCATTACATGGGACGATATATTTCCCCGGTTGAACTTGAAATACTTTAGCTCTACTGTTGGAACTGACTTTGGTGTCATGAACTCTCTGTAAACTATATAACTATTGCATTTCATATCTACTGGAAGAATCTTAAAGTTCTTTGAACACTGTATATGAATCCATATAAAAGGGCGGGAAACGTCTTGAAAGCTGTATGTTGATAACCTTTTTGTCTATGGACTTCTGAACTGATTATTTAGTTATTGTAATTCATATTCGGTAACATCTTTAAGAAACCTTTCATGTCGATACTGTAAGATCAACAGAATTTATCAGGAAAATTATGCAGCTTAATATATAGCTTTGAATTCTGCGATTTATACGATATTATTAGGTACAGCCAGCAACAAAACCGGCGTCGCCCCGCCAAACCTGGCTTGGAGAGCTCATCCCCTTGTTTCCCTGAAAGGTGGCCAACTTCAAACAACCAGTAGTTAGAATGGTTCGAGTGGGAGGAGGAGGGAAATCACGGTAATCAGACAAAGAAATGCAATAATGAATGAAATATATTTGGACAAAAATAAGACAAGAGAAGAGAGAGAGAGAGAGAGAGAGAGAGAGAGAGAGAGAGAGAGAGAGAGAGAGAGAGAGAGAGAGAGAGAGTATGAGGAACGGTAACGAAAGAAATGCATCCAGTGTACAGAGAGAGAGAGAGAGAGAGAGAGAGAGAGACTGAGCTTTTATTCCTGTTTTAGTTATTAATCTAATGGATATATTTGAGACCTTCTGCTTTAAGAAATGTTATCGTATATGTTTTGGAAAATAATTATCATGAAACCTTATCACATCGTATTGTTGTAAATTGTTATATTTTCTATATAAAAAAAGCCTTAAATATTATTGAAACTGACTATTCATATTAATATTATTCAGACGGAAATGTCCTTTTTCATTATCCTATAAGCAGCTGTAGTATTGTCTCTCTCTCTCTCTCTCTCTCTCTCTCTCTCTCTCTCTCTCTCTCTCTCTCTCTCTCTCTCTCTCTCTCTCTCTTTGCACGTTTGACGGGAATGATGCCTCACTGCTGGGGTGTCATCACAGAGCCAAATCATTGCAGAAGGGTTTTGTTTAGCCAGCAGTGAGCGCCTTCCCTCTGCTCATTGACACTGCTCACCATAACAACACTTCTTAGAATTCCTTGAAACAGGTTTCCATTTGTAGTTCGTTTGCCGGAGGATCCCTCAAATGAACATTGACAATTTCACCTTGCACAAAATCGGTTTATTGATGATCTTCTAATAGCTTCTTTCTCATTTTGCTTGATCTTTTGTCTCATAGGAAATCAGAGTTTTTCTTTTTCTATCGATGTTCTTGCTATCCTTCCGTTTGACTTCTCTTTGGTTTATCTCGCTTCCTCCAGCTCCTCTCATTTCCGCTTCCAGGACTCCTTCGTGTATCCAGTCTTCCTTTATTTCTCGTCTCCTTGTATCTCTTCTCTGCCCTTCATGCATCCTTTTTCTGTTTTCTATCAACCCTTCTGTCAGCCCTCCCCCTCCTCTTCAGTACCTACAACTAATGCCATCTGAATTTCTTCTTAGTACCTATAGGAAAGTTCTTTTTGACCTCTCGCCTTCTATTCCTGAGGCCTCCTGTCATCTGTCTTTTCCAAGTGAGCAGTTATGCCGTCTTTGGCATTCTCAGGATTCTTTTTTAACTCCTCCAGAAGTATTCCGTCCTGCACCTGCAAAAGTATCCTATCTCTTCCATCTGCTTCTGAAATTTCTCTCTCTCTCTCTCTCTCTCTCTCTCTCTCTCCTTGCGCTTTTAACGGCATGATGCCTCACTGCTGGGGTGTCATCACAGGGCCAAATCATTGCAGAGGGGTTTTGTTTAGCCAGCAATGAGCGCCTTCCCTCTGCTCATTGGCACTGCTCACCAAAAAAAATACTGTAATTCTTGAAGCATCGCTCCAACTCTGAATTTATATATATTCAGAATTGCTGAATATATATAAATTTAGAATTTCCTGTCATAGTGTTATTTGCTTTACAACTTCTTTATGAACAATAACTTGTTTGTGGACGGTACTCTGACAGCTTGTACTGTAGTTCTTGAAGTTTTCTATCGCTCCAACTCTGAATTTATATATATTCAGAATTTCTGAATATATATAAATTTAGAATTTCCTGACATGGTGTTATTTGCTTTTCAACTTCTTTTTGAACAAAAACTTGTTTGTGGACGGTCCTCTGACAGCTTGTACTGTAGTTCTTGAAGTTTTGTATCGCTCCAACTCTGAATTTATATATATTCAGAATTTCTGAATATATATAAATTTAGAATTTCCTGACATGGTGTTATATGCTTTTCAACTTCTTTTTGAACAAAAACTTGTATGTGGACAGTCCTCTGACAGCTTGTACTATGTTGTTTTCACATTTTGAAGGGTTCCATATATGTACCAGACATTTGGTTTCCTCCAAAAACTTGTTTTTATTCCTTGTTGTGTTTGATGGCAGACTCTCTCGTGGAGGGTGAGGAAAAGAGCTTGAAGCGGAAGGTTGGTTTGAGAATCTGCCGGAGGCTTCGACTAGTCTCTTTTCGATTTCGAAGTCTTCCTCCTTCTTTGAAGACAGACGGAGACATTGTGTTCGTTCGTTCGTCCTCTCCCATGTGTGTCTTGAAGGGCGCTTTCCCGTTGGGATTCTTGAGGACTTTGGAAGCCTTTCATCCTCTTGAGTTCTTCCACCTTAAGTTCACACTGGAGTCGACACTTTTCATTCCTGAGGTCTTCCTTCAGCAGGCACTAGAACCTGAGCTCGAGGTCTTTCCTCTCAGATTCGCGCTGCCTCGGTCGCGTCATTTTGTTCCTGGATGAGCCTCGCCATCCGCGATGCTTATTCAGTCCTGAGCTGCTGGCTTTCTCCTTCTTTCGTAGGAGTTTCTCAGACCTTTGAAGCTGGCAGTTTGCCTTTGCTAACTGCAGATAAATCCCTCACATAATGCATCGTTTTTCTGCTCTGGTGATTTTCTTCTGTGATCTTGAGGATCTTGTTTTCCAGCTATTGCTTCTCCCTCTTTATCGTTCTCCTTCTTCAGAAACAAAGTTTCAGCGTTGAGCGAGTGGGCCCTCTCTGTTGCAACACCTCATGAGTGATCTGTCCAGCGCCTTCATAGTAGTCGACCTCTGCTGCAAATGACGATTTATTATGTCAAGTTCACCTGCTGGATGGTGTCTCGCAAGGCCTCAATTCTCTCGTCCAGTTCCTTTTCCTTGGGCTCTTCAGCTCCATCATCAGAGATCTGCATCGTCACCAGTGAATAAGCCGCCACAGCAAACAAGATGACTATTCCTGCGTCAGACTTCTCTCAGTAAATCGCTAGACATGTGGACGACAACGTCCGAACAACAGCTGCTGCCGAGGCCAGACAAGGCCATATTTTCTTCAAGCTGGAATCCATATCTGCAGAGGCCATACTCAGTTCTTGCACACTCCTCTCTCTCGATTCTTCGTTGTGTGTGTATATACCACAAGAGATATTTCGATTTGTCAAAATATATCAGGAAGTATTTTGAAAGATTTGGATAATGTCTTGGGTCTCTTGTTGTTATAAATTGCTGAAACGTAATCTTAGAGTATTAAGGAATAGAGAGAGATAGATGGATTGTATTTTAGCGCAGAAAAACAGTGTATTGGTATAAATGTGAAATCACCCCATTTGGACCAAGAAATCTAATGTTTTTACTTAACTTTTTTTCGTGTATAATACCTTCAATTAAGGATTTTTTATTATTCTCTCCATCTATATATATATATATATATATATATATACATATATACATATATATACATATATATTATATATATATATATATATATATATATATATATATATATATATATATACATACACACACACACAACTTATCAGAGAGAGAGAGAGAGAAAGTGTCTGCGGTATTTTTCTTTGAGTTTATCATAATACACAGTAGACTATACATAAGACTAGAAGAGGATTGATTTGATTTGTAATATTTTTCTAATTCCAGAAAAGGGATGAGTTTGTCATATTATTCTATGTCATGTAATACTTATAGCAAAAAGTATTCATGTACAAACAAGGGTTGAGTTTGTGATATTTGTTAAACATATCATTATCAAAAAAATTAAATACCTCTTGTCAGTATTACTAAAATATAATGAAATTCTATTTCAGAATCTTTACTCTCTCTCTTTCGTCCTTCTACAGTTACATCTTTTCAAAAGAAACAGGAAAAATCTGAATATGTTTGGTAACTCATAAGACATCACTATAGGAGTTTCGTAATTTATGAAGGGCTCCTAATTGATTGTTCCAATATGTGTGATCCACAGTTTCTAACCCAAGTAAGGTAGTGGTCTTGCTCTTTGTTCCTGTCGGGAAATCTTAAACACAAAATTCACAAAAGTTATTTCTGAATCTCACATGTCACATTTATTAACGACAGGCTTCCTGCACTGACCTGCAGAAATTTTCAAGGTATATTTGCGGCTTCTCACAAATCTTATAAAAGAAACTATTTATTTAATTGCAGTATAAATTGAATTACAATTGCATGAATTCATATTCATACAGTTTTGATTCAGGATAGAGGACACTGTATGTACTTTACAGAACTAAATCAAGGTATCTGAACCATGACATAAAAGCTTTTTGAACATTTTCAAGTACAATTATTTACATTGTACAGTCTCAGGTAGGCTACCTTGTAAGAATAACTTAACTTGACTTTTAATAACTTAACTTTTATACCTAGCCAAGACTTGAGCTGTGTAGAGGGCCAAAGAAAACGATAAACTATTCCTGAAGGTTGCCAAGTTAGGCTACTATTGCTAAGCTAAGGTTAGGCTATGGTAGGCTACCTTTAGTTATTTGATGATCAACCCTGGTAGACTAGCTAATTGTTAAGTTCACTTGTGGCCCAGCTAGTTGGTTAAATTTACTTGTATATGAGCTAGTTGGTACAGTTTACATTTAAAACTATAATGTAGTATGAATTTGAAGTATTCTTTTAGGGTAAAAATGATAATGGTAACATTGAAGAATACCTTACTACCTTTTAGTGTTCTGGCAGATCAACTTTAGTTGATACATGGGGGTTTAAGAACTTATTGATAACATGGTAAATAACAGCATAACACTTCGTTAAGACTTAAAACTGCAGCAGGCCTATGGCCAGGCCTCAAGATACAATGTATTCAAAGACCTGAATGCAAGACTAGAAATATAGTCCTAAACCATTAAACCATAGTAACTGGGATGATAAAATGAAGAATTTAAATTTTATTGCTTATAACAATCATATTTTTAATAAGTCCCATTCTAATTTTTTTAATTATTGCTTTTGGATATCAATTATGCACTTTACAGTGCCATTTTACAAATGTCTATTTTGAAATAAACTATGGGCATTTTATTTTGTTTTCTTTGTCATCCATATATTTTTAACTATTATCCATCAAATGCAGTCACATTTAATGTGTTTTTAAATATGTCAACGGACGGCAATATAAATGGGCAATTTTCCCAGTGGTAGTTTACCCAGTGGCAATAGTCCTAGTGACGTGTATATATATATATATATATATCTATATATATATATATATATATATATTATGTTTATAATATATATACATATATATTTTCGTTAAAAGCAATTGCTTTAGTGGCATCAATAAGTTTCTTGCAGGTATCTTCATACCGACGAAGTTTTTTCCGATTCTCGTTCGTCAATTTCTGGTGAAAAATACGCAGACTTCCTTCTTCCATATATTGAATTTTGTCACGACAGCTGTTTCGCCTTATGGCATTATCAAGCGACTACTGATTTACAATCTGACCTTTCGGCCTATTTATTTCATCGTGTGGGAGGTATGACCTTGAGGTATGGGTACTGGTTAGTCTAGGGATTAACAGCTTAAGGGCGTTGTTTTGGATACAAAGAACATAAGGACATATGTAGTATGACAATAAGAGTGAAAGTTTAAACAGTGGTTAAATAAATATTCAAAATGCAATGTCGTGTGCTAGAGTTTCCTTAAATGCATGTTTAAAATTTAATATGTTACATGTTGATTTTAGATAAAAATTACAAAATTACATACAGGAATGAAAATGAATATAGAAATCTAAATACAGGAATAAAAATATATGTATATATTTTATAGCATGCATAAAGGTACAAGAGATAATTTCTGTTTATACATAAATGTGTATGATTTAAATTTGAGTGAGTGAGCGTGGGTGTGTGTGTGTGTGTGTCTCCAAATGGTATACGTTGGTTAACGGTTGCTGATTCGTGTTGGGCGGGGTCTCAACGACCTGACCAAGGATGTTACTTGACTTTCGCTGACGCTGGGTCTTCTCATGTCTTCCAAGGGGCGCGATGTTCTCGGTGGATTGGGGTACGCTGTCTGGTCCCTGTTGGCTTGAGTATTCCTTCTCCTGCTGGAAGGGAGTATATGGTCCGATTCTTGTTGGACGTTCAAGGTCGGCTTCTGAATAGCGATGCTCACCGCTTCCGTTATTAAGAGGCGACCGTAGTTGTCTTCTCTGTGCACGACCTGGGTGCCTTCTATGAGCTCTTGTAGAGATGGCTTCCTGTCGTGAACATCTATGTAATGTTGATGGATGGCCCCTTGATTTCTATGAGCCAGCAGACGTCTCCGAAGGATCGTTGTAGTGTGCCCGATGTAGTTTTGGCTGTGAGGTTTACATACCTCCTCTGGACAAGTAAATTTGTAAACTACATTCGTGCACATCTCCTTCGGTCCCCCCGGAGCGGTGCTGTTCTTCATTATTAAGGCTGCTACAAGGTTGGGCTTACTATATATACATACACATATACATTATATTATATATATATATATAATATATATATATATATATATATATGTATATATATATGTGTATATATATATATATATCGTATATATATATATATATATATATATATATATATATATATATATATATATATATATGTCTGATCACAACACCGTGCTTCATATGTATGCATTACGCTACAAATGTCCTTTAATATCTAATTCGCTCTACCTCAGAATTTATATATTTTTGTATAAGTTAAGTGAAAGGGAAATTTTAGTTGGTAATAATTTCGTCGGCTCCCGGGCGCAAACCTACGTAGGAACCCAGAAATCAGGACGTCCAGTGAAGCGCCTTAACCACACAGCTACCGCGAGAGGATATAAGTTAACGCCGCCTCTCACCTACAAATCCCTGTCGCGCTCAGGTATTCGTTGTTTTGGAGTCGGTATCAACTCCCCTCGACCTTGACAACTCCAAAACAACGAATCCCTGGGCGCGACAGGGATTTGTAGGTGAGAGGCGGCGTTAACTCATATCCTCTCGTGGTAGCTGTGTGGTTAAAAGCGCTTCACTGTACGTCCTGATTTCTGGGTTCCAAGGTTCGCGCCCGGGAGCCGACGAAATTATTATCAACTAAGAATTGCCCATCAGTTAACATATATTACATATAGCTAAGACCTGAATGATCTCCCAGGTCTAAAGACTGTGACCCAATAATTTGAGACACTAAATAATATGTTAATAGTATACGGTTTTGCAACACCTGCATCCTTTATACCCTACCATCATTATATTAATGCACCGATTCACACATTCACTTCATTTCATTTCATTTCACATAATTTATTTTCATCAAGAGTTTCAGAAACAATATAATGAATATAATATAATATGAGAAATATAGCAAATTAGAATACTTTCTAAAGTAGCCTAGATGGTTGCGAGGGGCGGAGCCAAGTGGCCCATCACACTCAAATACTGGTAACTCAACTAAGTAATGCCATAAATACAAATCCTGTCGTACTAGAGTAGCATCCAATAATGTGTTCTTAGCATAGTTTAATTAATAAAATAATACCTTTGCAAAATTGATGCATTGATGGCTCACACAACCCACGGCTATAAAACCTGGTGTGTAACATCTTTGTAACTAGATTCGCATATTATTGGTAATACAAGTAATTATAGTCCAGTCAATCTAGAGCAAAAAAAGATGCAGCCAAGCACAAGTTGGTAGAGTAGGGATTTACGGTTTCGTGATCCTTGGCCACAACCAAATAACATGAAACGTTTACCATTATTTAAATAGTGTATCCAGGTGATTTAAGATGGAGGACAGAACGTCAGATGGAGAGAGAGAGAGAGAGAGAGAGAGAGAGAGAGAATACAGCTGCTTATAGGATAATGAAAAAGGATATTTCCGTCTGAATAATATTAATGTGAATAGGCTTTATTTTACATAAAAAATATGATAACGATTTAAAACAGTGCTATAAGATAAGATTTCATATTAATTATTTACAAAAAAATACACTAACATATTTCTAAAAGACGAAGGTCTCAAATATATCCATCAGATTAATAACTAAAAGGAATAAAAGCTCTCTCTCTCTCTCTCTCTCTCTCTCTCTCTCTCTCTCTCTCTCTCTCTCTCTCTCTCTCTCTCTCTCTCTCTCTTCTTTTCTCTCTCTCTCTCTCTCTCTCTGTGTCTTTGTCTATATATTTGATTCTTTATTGTATTTCTCTGCCTGAAAACCGTAATTTCCCTCCTCCTCCCATTCGAACCATTCTACCCATGTACGGGTTGTTTGAAGAAGGCCACCTTTCAGGGCAATAAGGGCATGATCTCTCAGAGCCAGGTTTGGCGAGGCGACGCCGGTTTTGTTGCTGGCTGTACATTTTAAATACGTTAGATACATCAGCCCTAAAATGGAGGTTCTTACTCAGTAACCGTGGCGAAGTAGCTAATATAGTAGATTACAAGTGAGTAAGGTAAAGTTTGTAAACCTATGCAACTCAAGAATTAGTCATGTTTCTTTGATAAACGAATAGCCCCATGTTGATTTCATTTCAGGTAAATGAAAGTTTTTAAATTTAAGAAAAGTAGCTTCAACATCCACAGTTGCAAGTCGTCATCGTGCTGGGCCTTCTGCTGAAGGTAAAATTAGTCATGTGGAGAGGCAAAGTTCATCCGACGTTATAAACACAACCTTAATATATTAATCTGTACAAAATACATTGCTTAAGCCACTTTATTATGCATCGCTATTTATCATACACCGCAGGTAATGAAGGCGATATCTTTGTACTTATGTCTGGAGGGCCATTTAATGAAAGGTATATCTGAACAATATCATTCTGTTAAGTAAACTTACTTTCCTTATACTGTTTAGCACAGATAGAATTTTTTTTTATTTATTTATTTATTATTTTTTGTTGTTGTTGACAAACAAGAAATAGCTATCAGCGATACGATGGCAAATTTAGAACTGTGGTCTGTATGTGACTGTCTCGTTTGTCTTAGACTACATGTGCGTAAAAAGCTTTTAAGGAAACAAATCCTAATTCACCCATTAACCATCCTGCTAAGACAGCTAACAAGAGATAAGAGTTCGAATATTGCAATGTTCAAATATCCAGTGATGCGAATCGCTACCCGATGGAAAAGCATAATGTTGAAATGTTCCGGTCACTTTTGCGTTCGTTTTTATTGATAAATTTACACAAAAAGTGCCTAGTGGTATTCATATATATATATATATATATATATATATATATATATATATATATATATATATATATATATACACATAGAAAACATGTTTCACAGAAATATATTTCTAATTCACATGAGTCAGCGCCCAGCGCATTAGCGATTCCTCCAGACAAGTGATGTTAATGTAGATTTATTTATTTA
>NC_061109.1:94360474-94395474 GCF_015104395.2 Macrobrachium nipponense | reverse complement strand
CTCTTGATAGTCAATAAACAGCATAAACAATATAGTATTGAATGTTATAGATGGCGAAAGCATTATCAGTTAATTTATAAAAATGACCAGGAGAGTTAGGCTGATGAAGGTCCCTGATAAAGAGGTAGGGAAAAGATATCGCAAGGATGACCAAATTAACTTCATTAGAAAAAAACACCGTAGAGGGCCAGTGCCGTCAGTGCACCTCATGCAGTGCACTGTAGGTATTATTTAAGGCCCTAGGCACCTAGCTGCAACCCCTTTCGGTCCTTTTACTGTACCTCCTTCCATATACTCTTTCTTCCATCTTACTTTCCACCGTCTCCTAACAATTGATTCATAGTGCAACTGCGAGGTTTTCCTCATGTTACGCCTTTCAAACCTTTTACTGTCAATTTCCGTTTCATCGTTGAATGACCTCATAGGTGTCAGGGGTTGGCTTTTGGCCTAAATTCTACATCTAATCCAATTCAGTTCATTAGAAAAATGAAAAGTATACTATGAGAGAGAGAGAGAGAGAGAGAGAGAGAGAGACGGGGGAGGGGGGGGGGGTTGGCTGGAAGGAATTTTGCTCTATAAAATACTTTTTCCAAGAAACTGCTTGTACCGGCTGAGTGCTTGATTCCTGACGGCAGAGACACTGGTGTGAATAATTGCTTACCGTCCGTCTGTCCTAAAGCCACAAATGGCAGGAGGTGCTGGTGTACCAAGACGCGAGGGTGCATAGGCGATAGCTTCTCTCTGCTCCCCACACTTCCTATCCCCTGACGATGAAGCAAGTCCTAACTGATATTTGATTTTCCTACAGTTCACGCAATGCCAGTTATGATTTGTTCATCATTTCAAGAGTAACGCATCGTCCATTGGAGCAAGTGGGTTCATTCTACGAACTTCCACGTCGTACGTCGTAGCCTTGTTTCGCTTATTAAATGCTATTGGTTAACATTTAACAAATGACTTAAACTCACGATTGTAAGAAAGCAACTAAGCATGAAATACTAAAGTGAAGACATTAAAGAATTCTTGAAGAAATAAAACTTGTCGTTGGATGTTTCATCAAACAGCGTTTTAATACGGGTTACACATTTTCTGGGAAAATTCATCTTGCTGTTCATCCATCCCACTCTCTCTTTTCACTGTTTTGTGCTGAGTGGTTGAAAATGCCGCATCATCAATGTTCGTTCATTCTGTACAACAAATATGATAGAAAACATGTCGGAAATTAAGAAAGGTTCAGAGGTCAAAGCTCACAGATTAATCAGGGACTTAAACAGCGAACGCTTAAATTATTTCGAGTACAATTTGTTCAATTTCGTATAAGACTGGATCATTCTTGCTTTCATTTTTCGTTCCCTTCAAACTTAATTGGCAAATACCTGAAAAAAGCGGGACGCCATATCTTAAAAACTAATCATAGAATTTTCTTGAAAATAATCTCTCTATGTTTCCCACACCATAATTACGTCAATGGTTCTAATCTAACTTAATGTAACCTAACCCAACCTAACCTAACCTGGGCCCATGGCAAAAAAAAAAGAAAAAAAGAAAAAAAGAAAAAAACCGGGGATGGCATACATCTCAGGAATATGCAACCTGGTTCCGCATGTATAAATAAAACCGTCGGTTTTGAGAGGAGCTGTTTTTAGCATTTAAGAGCAGTTATGTCTTTATAGGACTACATTACACATCCACCTCAGATCGGAATCGAACTCAGCACTGGGATGAAAGGCAAGATTCGATCCCGAGGTGAGGTGGAAAGTAATTGCCACTGAATATGTGGACGTATTGATTTCCATTGATATTATCATTTCCTTCTCATTTTTATTCAGATTGCCTGATTTATTATAAACGTGGAGGAAGATTTTCCCACTGATCTGATACTCAAGGCCACGGATCAATTTAAAAGCTTTAATCTTGAAACTTCTCCCCTATATATCTCAGAACTACGATAGTTAAAAGCTATCATCTTAAAACTTTTACTCTTTATATCTCTGAGCTACGATAGTTAAAAGCTATCATCTTAAAACTTCTCCTCTTTATATCTCAGAGCTACGATAGTTAAAAGCTATCATCTTAAAACTTTTACTCTTTATATCTGAGCTACGATAGTTAAAAGCTATCACCTTGAAACTTCTCCCCTTCATATCTCAGAACTACAATAGTTAAAAACTATAATCTTAAAACTTCTCCCCTTCATATCTCAGAGCTACGATAGTTAGAAGCTATAATCTTGAAACTTCTTCCATTTATATCTCAGAGCTACGATAGTTAAGTGTCGCTGTTCTTCCGTGTTTGACTCTGATTATCGAAAGTATAGTTGGAGGCGTATTTATTTTTATTTCTACTAAAATCGTCAAAGTCGAAGGTGGGTTTCAAGTCTAAGAATCTATTTATGAGATATCTGACAGGTAAGTATCTTTGAGATTAGTGAATTTTCTTCGCAAATTAGTTTATTTTTAAAGGTCAAAAGTAAGTTTAAAGGCAAGAATTTTGTTTTCTCTGAATGTGTTCATATTTACCTGAGACTCTGATGGCTATCATTTCCGAATGATTTGAGTCTAAAATCGTTTCGTTTTCATTGCTTGAATTTCATTTTTCATGACTGTTGTTTTTATAGTTATTGTCAAAATCGTCAAAATACTGACAATTGTTTACGTACTTCAGTTTTTTATCATTGTCATACCTGTTCATATGATTATTACTGTGGTTAATGTTATCATCAGTATTGTTGATTACCATTAACGTCTTGGTTATATTATCGATTATTATTATATTATTATTGATTATTATTCATTATTTTATTTTTTTTTTTGCTCTATCACAGTCCTCCAATTCGACTGGGTGGTATTTATAGTGTGGGGTTCCGGGTTGCATCCTGCCTCCTTAGGAGTCCATCACTTTTCTTACTATGTGTGCCGTTTCGGATCACACTCTCCTGCATGAGGCCCGGAGCTACTTCAGCCTCTAGTTTTTCTAGATTCCTTTTCAGGGATCTTGGGATCGTGCCTAGTGCTCCTATGATTATGGGTACGATTTCCACTGGCATATCTCATATCCTTCTTATTTCTATTTTCAGATCTTGATACTTTATCCATTTTTTCTCTCTTTCTCTTCAACTCTGGTGTCCCATGGTATTGCGACATCAATGAGTGATACTTTCTTCTTGACTTTGTCAATCAACGTCACGTCTGGTCTATTTGCACGTATCACCCTATCCGTCCTGATACCATAGTCCCAGAGGATCTTTGCCTGATCGTTTTCTATCACTCCCTCAGGTTGGTGCTCGTACCACTTATTACTGCAAGGTAGCTGATGTTTCTTGCACAGGCTCCAGTGGAGGGCTTTTGCCACTGAATCATGCCTGGTTCTGTGCAAGTGCCGGGCATTCGCTTGCTATGTGGTTTATGGTTTCATTTTTCGTATTGCACTTCCTACATATGGGAGAGATGTTATTTCCATCTATCGTTCTTTGAACATATCTGGTTCTTAGGGCCTGATCTTGTGCCGCTGTTATCATTCCTTCAGTTTCCTTCTTTAGCTCTCCCCTCTGTAGCCATTGCCATGTGTCATCGCTGGCTAGTTCTTTAGTCTGTCTCATGAATTGTCCGTGCATTGGTTTGTTGTGCCAATCCTCTGTTCTGTCTGTCATTCTCCTGTCTCTGTATATTTGTGGGTCTTCGTCTACTTTTATTAGTCCTTCTTCCCATGCACTCTTTAGCCACTCGTCTTCACTGGTTTTCAGATATTGTCCCAGTGCTCTGTTCTCGGTGTTGACGCAGTCCTCTATACTTAGTAGTCCTCTCCCTCCTTCCTTTCGTGTTATGTATAGTCTGTCCGTATTTGCTCTTGGGTGTAGTGCTTTGTGTATTGTCATATGTTTCCTGGTTTTCTGATCTATGGTGCGGAGTTCTGCCTTCGTCCATTCCACTATTCCTGCGCTGTACCTGATTACTGGCACTGCCCATGTGTTTATGGCTTTTATCTTATTTCCGGCGTTGAGTTTTGACTTGAGTATCGCCTTGAGTCTCTGCATATATTCTTTCCTGATCGTGTCCTTCATCTCTTGGTGTTTTATATCCCCTCCTTCCATTATTCCCAGGTATTTGTAGCTGTCTCATCTATGTGTTTGATGTTGCTCCCATCTGGTAGCTTTATCCCTTCAGTTCTCGTTACTTTGCCTTTTTGTATGTTGACTAAGGCGCATTTTTCTATTCCAAACTCCATCCTGATGTCCCCAGATACAATCCTTACAGTCTGGATTAGGGTATCTATTTCCTTGATGCTCTTACCATACAGCTTGATGTCGTCCATGAACATCAGATGGTTGATTCTGTTGCCTCTTTTCTTGTGTTGGTAGCCGGCATCCATCTTCTGTAGTACTTTTGTCATGGGAATCATGGCTACTACGAAGAGTAGTGGGGACAGTGAGTCGCCCTGGAAGATCCCTCTCCTGATATTAACCTCTGCTAGTCTTATTCCAGAGCTTGTAAGTATTGTATTCCAGTTGCGCATTGTATTTTTGAGGAAGCTGATGGTGTTTTCCTCTGCCCCATATATTTTCAGGCATTCTATTAGCCATGTGTGTGGTATCATGTCGAAGGCTTTCTTATAGTCTATCCATGCCATGCTTAGGTTGGTTTTCCTTCTCCTACTGTTCTTCATTACCATTTTGTCTATCAGGAGCTGGTCTTTTGTGCCCCTACACTTCCTTCTGCAGCCTTTCTGTTGGTGGGGGGATGGTGTTTGTCTCCTCTAGGTAATTGTATAGCCTTTCACTGATGATACCTGTTAGTAACTTCCACATTATTGGTAGGCAGGTGATAGGCCTGTAGTTACTGGCTATATTTCCCTTACTCTTGTCTTTTTGTACTAAGGATGTTCTTCCTGTGGTCATCCATTTGGGTGCATGGTGATTTGAGATACAATGCTGGAGTTGTTCTGCTATTCGTGGGTGTAGGGCCTTGAAGTTTTTGAGCCAGTATCCATGGACTTCATCGGGACCTGGGGCTTTCCAGTTTGGGATTTTCTTTAGTTGGTGTCTGACTGTGTCTGTCGTGATCTCTGTGAATCTTTGTTTTATTCTCCCTGTTTCTTCTTTCTTGACTTCCTGGAGCCATGTTGCATGTTTGTTGTGTGATACCGGATTGCTCCATATGTTTTCCCAGAGTCTCTTACTTGGTTCGGCTTCAGGAATTTCTGGGTGGTTGTCTTCCCCTCTTAGTTGGCTGTATAGTCTTTTCTGGTTGGTTCCGAATAGTTTGTTCTGTTGGTATCCCTTATTCCTGTTCATGTACCGTTGGATCTTATGTGCCTCTGTTTTACATCTTCTATTGTGTTGTTTAGTCCCCTCTCTTGTACTTTGTATTTCTCGTTGAGTTCCTCCCTTGTTTTCTTGCTTCTTAGCCTTTTTTCCCCCATCTCTTTCAGTTTACTCAAGTCAGATCTCATCACCAGGATTTGCTTTTCCAGGCGCCTTTTCCAAGGAGGTTGCTGTTTTGGTTTCTGTTGGGTTGGTTGTGCTGGTGGTGTTGGTGTTCGAATCCCCATCAGTTCTGCTACTAATCTTGCTCCTGCATATACCAAGTTATTTGTTTCTGTGATACTGGTGGTGTGTATTATGCCCATTATTTCATTGACCTCACTTGTTTTCTCCCTTAATTTCTTGGTGTTGTAGGCTTTCATGGAGGGGATCTTTGTTCTCTCTGTATCTGGCTCCATCCATTGTCTAATCTTTTCTACCCATTCCGTCCTCTCTGTTACTTCGTCGGTGTTTATTCGTGTGTCGTTGTTTGATACCTCATCCTCCCTGTCGTCTTCTGTGGCATCGTCTCTCAGTTCGTCTTCGTGTAATTCGTTGTCGTGTGACATTTCCCTTTCCAGTTCTTCTCATTATTCATTATTATTAATTAATTATTATTATTATTATATTATTATTTTATTATGATTATTATTATTATTATTAATTATAAATTAAATTGGAACATTGGAATTTCTATCTAACAAGTTTTGAAGGTTGAACCAACTATTCCTAAAAGGATCTTAGCACTGAAACGGAAATTAACAGTAAAAAGGCCCGAAAGGTGTAACAGGGGGAAAACTTCGCAGTTGCACTATGAAATAATTGTAAGAAGAGGATGGAAAGCAAGATGGAAGGCAGAGAATATGAATGGAGGTAAAGTAAGAGGAATGAAAGGGATTGCAGCTAGGGGCCGAAGGGACGCTGCAAAGAACCTCAAGTAAGCTTACAGTGTACAACGCGGAGGTGCACTGATGGCACTAACCCCCTACGAGGTAAATATGTATAATATATATATATAATATATATATATATATATATATATATATATATATATATATATATATATATATTATTGTAAAGTTTATGGGGTTGACTGACTAATGATATACCATCTCGCGTCACATTACTAGGGTAACTGACACCATCTTAGGACCAGAAAGAAGGCTGCGATACGAAATAATGATGTCACTTCTCAGTTGATATCGGTGTGTTACAAGTCTAGAGACAGATAGTTGTTGCAAGGTGTTTAATTCATTGTTTTCTTTAACTCTAATAAGCTGAATCTTGCACCTGTTTATTTTTTCTAATCTTAATTTTTTTTTTTTTTTGTAGTTGTAACAGGTTCTTAATAAAAATTTTCTTTTTATTTTACTTTTTTTTTTTTTGGTCATCCCGGATGTTTTATTAGGGTGACAAGTGCATTCTGACATGCGAGGTCTCAGATTTTTTTATTCGCGCGAAAATTCGTCGGGAAATGGAAGAACGATGTGAATCACAGATTATATCCCGATGACAAATTTTTGCTGCTCGATGGAGAAAGCTTCTGCAATGACAAGCTTGTTAAAGTTACATTATCGGTAAACATGGATGATGCACAGAGGAGGAGTCTAACAAATGGTTACAAGCAATGCTTCAAAATGTCGCCTTTTTGCCATGGCACTGCGCCCTCCGTCATAGTTTTGCCGTAGCAAATAGTCAGCTTTTGCGGGAGACCTCGTTGCTATTGATATTTATTAAGACTTTATTAGCGCCCTCCTCAATTTTTAAGGAATGGAACAATTTATGATAACAAGGAATGTCATGAAATAAGGTTGGCAGAAGGCCCGGAGTGACAGCCAGTCTGTCTTCCTTGTTGGATGATACAAACTCCTAATATTCTAATCAGTGTCTTCTCTTTGCTATTGTGTCCTTTTTCATAATATGACAGAAAGTACTGCCGATTATCTTCCGCGGATTTTTGTTTTCATTGAAACACCGGCAATAAATGTATCCAGCATTCCGAATAACAGCATTCTGCTTTGGGCTTCACAACAGAAACTAAGTTGGAAAGGAGGTCCCTTCCCCTTGGCATTCTCAATATTCTTCTGAAACATTATTTTCCCATAGAAATCTATTATCAAGGGTTCGGTTAGTCAGGCTACTCCTTCCAGTCCTTTTCTCAAGTCTCATGTATAAAGGAACATTTGTTTGATCATTCTACTAGCCTCTACGGTTACAAATTGGCAGTGGATGGCAAGAGTTGTTGTATTTAAGCTTGTAATCTTATAAGGGGTAAGTTTCAAAACTGGTTTTTGGGACTGGGTTTGAAGTTACGGGTGTACGTATAGGTTTGAGATTATGCCGTGAGTTACCAGCGTAGACCAGCGTCGTTCGAAGAGCAGCCCATAGGCGATGTTTTAGCCTTCTGAAGAGACAAAAACGCTTTCGTGACAGATTGGAAATTCAGTGTGTGACGTTGAGATCCCATCATTGTGACGTCCGCTTGTATAGTCATCCCCTAAGTTCAAAATGCCAAGGCAATGGCTCAATAACATAGATTCTTTATCACTGATACCTTAGGGTAAGATAAACTTTGGCTGTTCTGATCCTTAGCCTAACTTCAGATGTGTACTAAATGACAGTTAAAATATTTAATGAAAGATTTATTCGCATATAAGTAAACAAAATATTCTGACAATCTTGAACAAATAGTCGTTTATGATGTTTCATTCCAGGACGTCATTTTCAGGGTATATAAACTTGGGTGTCTTCGTAAAAAAATCAAACTTTATAATTTGCATGATCCTTCGACCTACTTTCATCTCTACAGGCCTTAAACATGTCTGAGTAATCAGTGATTTCCCTCTCTCTTATTTTGTTTTGGAATAGAATTGAGCTGATTTTGCATTCAACTTAGACTTGTGTTCTAATCTATAAACAATTCGTAAGAAAATATTTTCCACAATAGTTGAAAAAAAATAATAAGTCAGCACATCCAGTCAGAATGCAAGCGGAAAGATTCCATTTCCTCGCAAGCTTGTATTTAAGCTTGTAATCTTATAAGAGGTAACTTTCAAAACTGGTTCTTGGGACTGGGTATGAAGTTACGGGTGTACGTAGGTTTGAGATTATGCCGATCTATCGCAAGCGTTATGTGCGTTTCAGTTCTCAGCGTAGTCTTTCTCCATCTCGAAAGACGATTTTACAGCTATATAATAAGTCGTCAAAGTAACACCCTTTCCTGCCTCCGAATGAATCTAGCTTATTTCTTTTCCTCTTCCTGATCACCATTCTAAGAAGGATAAAATAGTGGCTTTTATATATACATTAATTCCCGAGGAACTAAGTTAACTAACCTGCTGATATAAATCTAGTGTCATGACATTTGCGTCTAGATCTCCATCAACTGGGCGAAGTTCTAAAAATGAAATTGAGCAGCCTGAGGTAGGATTTCTTCAATTGTTTCTGCTTGGATGCAAAAGATTTGAGGAGCTTAGACATATATATATATATATATACATATAATAAATTTGTCTAAATTCCTCAAATCTTATGGCAACGGTTATCTAGACGACCCTATGCATCCAGGCAGAAACATCTGAAGAAATCCTAATATATATATATATATATATATATATATATATATTATATATATATATATATTATATATATGTGTGTGTGTGTGTGTGTGTGTGTGTGTGTGTGTGTGTGTGTGTGTGTGTGTGTGTACTTTGACTCGATCTCGGTCTTTTACCGTCTGATCTCGGTATTTTTTCTTACGGCGGCAACAAGAACATCATTGTTCTGATTAATGTCATGTTACAACACATTCTGGGTAAGGTGTTGAATTTTTGCGTGATGTACAATGCTGTCTAGACTGACTTTCACTGGAAGGGCCGCTAAGACATACTAATTCGTGTTAATTTCCCGACTGGAATCACACCTTGATACCTTTAAGTTTAGTACGAATGAATAAGTACTAGTACGAATGAATGAGTACTAGTACCTGGAAGGACACAGCTATGTAATGTTACAGAAAGATGAAGTACCTTTACTGTATCAGTTTGAAAAACTGATATAATAAACAGCGTGATAATACTTCATATGTGATAACCCGCATCTATTTAGTATAGTCACCATTATTTTTACATTGAATACAAAATCTGCGACCCTTAGTACCTGAAAGATAAAACATTACGAAGTTTTAAATGATATATGAAAACTTCAGTTAGAGTTTTTTGTTCTCTTTTTTTGTGCCACGGCGTGTATTTCATGCATTATTTTCTTCCTAGCTATTACAATCACTTAGAAACTAAAATCAGGCCCAGCTCTAGTTGAAGAACAATCGTACAAGTTAAAGCAGTGGTCCCTCACACATATTTTAGGAACTTTTACAGAACAATAATATATGAGGCTTTAAATTTCTAGAAATCGGGTTATTTGGTAAGTGAGTGAAGAAAGTACAAACGTTTGATTAATTCCTAACGGTTATTGAGACACCCAAATAGAGTTGATTTCAATTGTTGTGAATATTTTGGTTAAATCTATTCATATTCATGATTCTTTGATTGATTTCTTGATTGGTTGATTCACATGGCTGACTATAGTAGATTCACATCAGTCGTGCATTTGATGTCTAGGCCAGTCCCTTACGATGCTCCTGATTGGCTGTTGATAAGCCAATGACAGGGCTGGAAACATCCGTGTGGTTGACTGGCCTAGAAATCAAATGCATGGTTGATGTGAATCTACTATAGTTCCTCGTTGGACGAGTGGGTTACGAGCTCGCCTAACGATTTCTTCCTACCGATTTGTTAGTCCGAGTTCGCTTCCCCGCTCTGCCAACGCGGAATCAGAGGAATTTATTTCTGGTGATCGAAAATTAATATCTCGATATAATGTGGTTCGGATCCCACAATAAGCTGTAGGTGGCGTTGCTAAGTAACCAATTGGTTCCTGGCCACGTAAAAATATCTAATCCTTCGGGCCAGCCCTAGGAGAGCTGTTAATCTGCTCAGTGGTCTGGTAAAACTAAGATATACTTAACTCTTTTTTACATACACACACACACACACACACACACACACACACATATATATATATATATATGTGTGTGGTGTGTGTGTGTTCTATATATATATATATAATATATATATATATATTTACATATATCACTTTCTTTTAAATTTCCATTTTTATCTTATCCTTATCTTATTTCCTTTCTATGTCGTGTTTAGTTCCACGTTTCTTGTCCCTTGGAGCGAACGACGCATGAAATGGATCTCTGCACCGTGAAATTACGCTGCGTTATATAATGTAGCGTTACTTATGAATATCCATCCTTACATTATATCTCCATGATATGTCCTGAGCCCGTGACAAAAAGGGGTGATATTGGTGACAAAAAAATAAAAATAAATAAAGAAATACATAAACTGATTTCCTCTTCGACGTTTTCCGTAAAAGTTGTAAAAAATCACACTTTCAAACCGACAAGCAGCAAATCATACCAATAATGAATAATAAACAATAACAACTTGGGTCATCGTAACCGACCTTTCTACAATTACAGGCAACCTGGCCGCAATAAAACAATTAGCTTCCTCACATTCAAACGAGCCATCTTTATGTCAACTATAACAAAGGGTAGCGGGAGATTCCATTAGAAACCTACTTTAATCAGGACTAGAATCTAAGTACATTGAACATTTTGAAGTCAACGACAATGATAAATGATAATTACACTTCATAAACTTATGATGGTACTACATCTAATTTTGGCAGTAAGAACTGAAGTCACGGAACAGTCAAATCCAGTCTCATGGTACAAAAGTAAATTTTTTTATGTAATGATTATTTGCCCTCAGAAGCGTCAAAATCAAAGCTGGTTTCATTTTCAAATGTCCAGACTTCAGTTTTTTCTAACTTCATAAATTAAAGTATCGTTCAATTCTAGACGCAAAGTCAGCTGTGCTCAAAAGGTTTTTATTTATTTATTTACGTATTTATTTTTTTTGGCTTCCTAGTTCGTAGACGAGATATGTGGAAGGTGGTTTAGTTACATAATACATTTGTTCATTTCGTCATGCTGAGAATGCCTCTTTTACCTCGTTCAATATTTACTGGTAGAAGTGGCCCATTGACCTGCGTGAGTTTGAATGCGTACTTTTGAACTCAGAGAACTGTTTTCGTCTTATTTGAGTTATCTTCGATGGATGTAATTGTTTCGCAAGGTCCACAATATGAAACAGACATCATCAGTGAAGTCACATCGGGAACTGTGACAACATTTTAGGCATTCTCTTTCGTACAACTCTTGGGTACAATTTTTTTTATTGTTCATAGCTTTTTTCTATATATCCAAAGTAACTGCTAAAACTAAGATATGCCGTCAAGCTGTTTTGATATTCTATTAAATTTCTCATGCTGTAAAAACATACAAATCATCGTTGAAATCATATTCTATTATCACTTGACGGTAATGTTTGCAATCAAGTTGACCGTTAACCAATTTCGTAAACGAAATGCTGGCGAGAACCTACATTTTTTTTTTAAATTACCCAGACAGAAGAACATATGTTACTACGACTACAATAAAACTTTGGCCGGAAATCAAAGTTTTAGAAGTTACTGCAGATATGGTGAACGATTTTCACTGATTATTTTCGGCGCAGTTCTATTCACACTCACGCCCATTTAATTCCATGAGGTGAAATGAAAGGCCACGTTCAAGTCTGGCTCAGTTGCCTCAGGATGGCATATTCATGTTTCATATTTTTTTTTCATTCACTACTATGAAGTTTCCTAGACGTCCTCTTAGCTCACCTGAGCACATCTATTTGCTAAGAAGTGAGTTGATTCACCATTATTTCACAAACGAAGATATGATTGCTTCTGTTGACAAAACTTTCTGAAACGATTGGCAAGGTTGACACAAGACTAAACATATATACCATGCAAGTAAGTACGTGTGAATGAAAGGATGTGGGTGTCATTGTCCAGAGAGGAATAAGATTTGTTAGAATTTTCCCATCGCAGCGGAATCATTAAAATGGATGGAATTCACTTTATATCGTTACAAGAAAAAAAAGATAAAAAATGCATCGAAGCTTCTCCGACGCAATCGAGTTTTCTGTACAGCGACTAACGCTGTATGAAACCCTCAACTAAGCCCCATGAAACTTTCAGCAACGGCCTGGTCGTGGCTTGAGTTGTTGGCAGCTATAGCGGTGCACGATTATGTCTGATTTTAACCTTAAAATCAAAACTACTGAGGCTAGAGGGCTACAATTTGGTGTGTTTGATGATTGGAGGGTTGATGATCAACATACTATAGTAGATTCACATCAACCGTGCATTTGAAGTCTAGGCCATTTCCTTACGACGCTCCTGATTGGCTGTTGATAAGCCAATCCCAGGGCTGGAAACTATCAGTCTCTCTCGAGAGTTCACATAGGCAGGATGTATGTTCCACCTCTCCTGAAAGACGTATCCCTCAGGAGAGATGGAACATACATCCTACCTATGTGAACTCTCGAGAGAGACTGAGAGTGTCCCGCCCTGCGATTGGCTTATCAACAGCCAATCAGGAGCGTCGTAAGGGAAGGGCCTAGACATCAAATGCACGGTTGATGTGAATCTACTATAGTTTGCCTCTAACCTCAGTAGTTTCCTTTAAAGTAAACTAGAAGGAGACTGAAGATTACTCACAGGCCTGACATATGAGAACTACATTGTGTAGAAATCATAGAGACCGTCCTCATACCCATTGACGTTGGACGCTGCTCTCTCCTCCATGAGGTGTCATAAAATGGATTCTCTTAAGTCCTCCTTGTATTATGCACTTGTATCAATACGACCATTTTCATTAACTAATGGCTCAAGTTATGCCGTAATAGCCAATTAGAAGAGATGTAGATTTTTACTTATACTTTTTCTTCAGGGGACTTTCCAGCGTATTACAGTACTGTTATCAGTAATAAACAGTAATGTATGACTTGGTACAATTTTTTTCATATTATGAGATATATATATACATATATACATACATATATATATATATATATATATATATATGTGTGTGTGTGTGTGTGTGTGTGTGTGCGCGCGTTCGCGCGCGCGAGTTTGTGTGTGTTTGTGCGTGTTTGATAAGTATATATATATATATATATATATATATATATATATATATATATATATATATATGTATATATATATGTGTATATATATATATATACATATACATACATACATACATACATACATACTACTATATATATATATCTATATATATATATATATATATAGATATGATATATATATATGTCGACATTTTCCTTATATCATCTAAGAACTCTCAGAGCTAACGAAGGCAATTTGGTTTTTGTCTCCGGATATGTCCTCAGTTTTAATAGGGAGGTCGAAAGGCTTTTGAATCTACTTCATCCAGCCAGCTGCTTTGGCTTTAATGAATGGTGTCGCCACAAAGAAGAGCCTCTCTCAGTTGCATACTGTGTTTACTCTGCGGTTTACATTCGTTTATCGTCATTTTTTTTTTCTCTTATTCTAAACGTTGAATGTTGAGGTAACCACAGGAAGATGATTCGGTAACTGGGGGACTAACGTTAATTCAAATCTATTGTAGAGGGGGTGGGGTGGGGGGCTGCTGTTATTGGTTATGGTTGGGGTTGCCGTTGATAGGAAAATACTCTTTCTTACATTAGTTCATAAAGTGTCTTATCCTTCGCTACCAAAATACTCATCCATAGACTTGAGGGAAGTGTTTTTAGATCATTTCTAGATAACGACCTCCCCGCTCCCCACGCCAAAGGACCAATATTTCATTGGGATCATTATCGTTATGATAATTCCATTTTTTGATTACGTTTATGGTTCTGCAGTCATCCCAATGGCCTTAACTAAACACATCGCATAGGTGAATACGTATATAACGGGTTAAAACCCTTGGGTGCCAACTACTAGGAATTATCCGCGTATTATATATATATATATATATATATATATATATATATATATATGTATATATATATGTATATACATATATATATATATATATATATATATATATATATATTATATAATAATATATATATATATATATTATATATATATATATATCACATGAATGATCAAAAAGGAAATTTATGGCTACGTAAATCAAACTCATATAGTTCTGGGTGTAAAGATCCCTTTTAAATACAGTAGAAATCTAAAACAGAACAGTCGATAGAACGTGAAAATTAGTGTTATCAAATACCTCATATTTCAACGCTCGAGAATTACAAAACCCAAGAAGAGTAACAGCGAAAATATTAAGTTTTAATTATGCGGAAAAAGGAGGATACCAGGATATTAACGTTAAATTGATTGAGATATTTTCGGAAATTTTGTCCTTAAAACAAAACTTCAATTACTGCAATAATGAGAAAAGGCATCTATCGCCTACTACTACTAAAAGATGTTTCTTTATCTTTTGGTAGTTCACGTGATAGGTATTCTGACGTTAATACCTTTGTGAATGTTTATGGTGTTTAGCAGAGGAGGAAAGCTATGCACAGTAGATACCAAGTTTCTGCTGCAAACGCTTCAGCCTATAATACTGAACTCATGGAGTAAAGGTGCGTTCACACGGTCGAACAATGCCCGACGGACAAACATTGTTGCCATATCAAAGGCGAAGCAGGATGACGTCAAAAGCGTTGAAACGAGGGAAGTAGATCTGGCAACAAACTGTGGTACCAGTTGAAGTTGTATATCACTGTTCTTACTCTGCTCACAAGGCAAACTCTGGTAAGCAATTGTTAATTGGTAACAATGTTTGTCCGTCGGACGTTGTTCGACCGTGTGAACGCACCCTTAGTCTACAAGCTATTTTGTTGTTGTTGTTGTTTTTCTTGCTGTTGCTGTTCTTGTAGGGGGTAGGAGAGGCCTCTGAAAAGCCTAAAAAGGTCTGAAAAAGGTGTTTCGTGTTGAGATAAAGATACAGGAAATTTAGCATAGGATATTTATGATTTATTTATTAGAATGAAAATGTGAAAAAAAAATCGATAGTGTGCATGTTAAACACGACAGAAAAATTATTTCTGATAAAATATGTCGTATCTATTTTAAACTTCGTTGGTGAAACAAAGCGCCATTTGACATTATATTTAAGCACGCACCCCGAGTAAGCCGGAGATCGGATCTCGCCTTCCTATGAGAAATAATTTGCTTAGCTTCTTGAAATGATTTAACAATGGCTAACTTTGCTGGCTTACTTCTTTGAGATGTTCATTAGGAGAGTCTACGATATACTTTGGAATACATCCACATGCATACGTGTTATACTTATCTACGTAGATAACAACTTATCTTCGGGGTTTAGTCATAAACTAATTGGCCCCTTATCCCTTACTTGGTCCTGATTTAGTTCTTCCTTGCAGATTATACACACACACACACAGACACACACACACACACACACACACATATATATATATATAATATATATGTATGTATGTATGTATATGTATGTATATTTGAATATATACCTATATAGCATATATGTATGAGCACATATAGATGATGTATATATAAGTAAATATATATACATAATACATATATATATATATATATATATATATATATATATATATATATAAGTAAAGCGAGAGAGAGAGAGAGAACAATTTCTCTGAATAGCATTGTTGAGGGGGCCACATGGAGGATAATCAACAGGTGATAAGACCCAAAGACACAACAACAACAACAACATCAGTGATGACCAAACAACCCTCTCCTATAGCAACCAGATGCCAGCAGCCCACAAATATGCAAGAATGGCACATAATTATGGCCATAAATGCCTGTCCTGCTGGTCACGCGGCTGAGACAAAAGCCATCGTTCATTACCAGCCGAATAAAGAACCCCAAGAGGCCTAGACACCTACCATTCCAGACCAACGTCGCCTATAGTCCAGCCAATATCCAGAGGTCCGGTTTGATATCCAAACCTAAGAGAAAAATTGAGGAATGTGGGCCTTATCTAGCAGGTGAACATAAGAGGCTCTACCGTTCTAAACACGGCCTTTATCTCTCTAGGAAGGTACTAGTGCCTAAAATAGAGGAGCAAGACAGAAGCCACAGAGATTTCTACGTCCTAAAAACAAGGATACTTCAGCCAATTTAGACCTGAACCCATACCCACACCCAATCTCGCCCATTAAGCCGTCAACGCCTTGCTTTATGGTGGAGCCTGTCATTCTCCAGCTCAACCAACGATGCATCCATCTGGTTGACATTTAAGCAATTCTTATTTCCACATTATGATCATCAGACCTTTTATTCCCTTCAGTGCCTTAACTCACTGGTTGCTGTAGGTCAAAAGTCCCGTGATAATACGAAGTTTGTTTTAATCTAAATCAACTAACCAACCTGGTTCGTTCGGAAATGTCCAGGTTAATAACACTTAAGAAATTTAAATATACATTATTATCTAAAATTTGCACTTCTGACCACACAACCATAGGCAGATAATGATTGAGACAGCAAAAATTAAGATTGTATATTTATAATATACATTTGAATATGCATATACATGCGTACATACAAACACAGACACACACACACACACACACACACACACATATATATATATATATATATATATATATATATATATATATATATTTATAAATAATATTCCCTTATGAAAATAAAAAATTTTTAGCACCATACATCATGGAGGGTCTCAACAATATACGCATGACAATTGAATTTCTTACAAGAACTACCAATTGTAACTCGCAAAACAAAATCTTCTGAATAAAGTATCAATATAATAGAAAATAAGAATCAAGAGTACTACAGACAGCGCTCCCAACTCAGAAAGTATTGACTAATTTCCTCAGAGAAAAGGGAAATGTCAAGGGTCACGGCCTGTTTAACTAAATTATTCCTCTCAGGTGACGGCAGACATTTTGAAATACGCATAATGCGTTCCCGTCGAACAGGAATATTTACTAGAATAAGAACTTGTTTTAATTCTCTCTGTTCTGTTAAACGAGAGATATAATTCTATTAGATGTTATATATGATATGTGATATAATGGTAGGGAGCAGAATGGGACGCTTAGGCACAATCCCTTGCATAAATTTTTTCAGGTTCCCAACGGTAATTTTACGGAACATTATTAAATAATATATGACACTGTTTGACTGATAACATGTGAATCAGTTCCTTTCTTCTGATTCTAAATAGGTATTTATCAGATTCCCAGCTTAATTTATAACAAGCGGCTGCTATGAGCAGTGCTTTGTACTAGTATCTGATTTGTAATACTCTTCTTTTTTCCCACCGTTATCCCTACACTAAGGGGACGGTTGCCTGATGTGCCTTTCCTTACAACATCAGGCATGGCTTATTATTTGGCAAAGGGGGTTTTACGACCACATGCCTTTGCTGGTATCAACCACCACAGTTATTGGCGGTGGGAGTCACCCTTGACTAAAAAGTCCACCTGCAAGGCAGCAGTTTCCACAGTTATTGGCGGTGGGCCTAGCCTTTTACTAAATAGTCTACCTGCAAGGTAGCAGTTTCCACAGTTATTGGCGGTGAGCCTAACGTTTTACTAAAAATTAAGATTGCAAGGCAGCAGTTTCCATAGTTACTGGCGGTGGGCCTAACCTTTTGCTATAAAGTAAGACTGCAAGGCAGCACTTTCCACAGTTATTGGCGGTGGGCCTAGTCTTTTACTTAAAAGTAAAATTGCAAGGCAGCGGTTTCCACAGTCATTGGTGGTGGGCCTAGTCTTTTACTATAAAATAAGACTGCAAGGCAGCAGTTTCCAGTTATTGGAAGCGGTTCTAGCCTTTTACTAAAAAGTAAGACTGCAAGGAAGTAGTTTCCATAGTTATTGGCGGTGGGCCTAGCCTTTTACTTGAAAAGTAAGACTGTTAGGTAGTAGCTGTCCTTTTAGTCGCCTTTTACGACACGCAGGACCTACGGTGGTTGTATTCTTACAGCCCCACCACAAGGTGTAGATTTGTAATACTACTTAAAGCTTAATCTTGGCTACATAAAAAATGTTAAATAGTTTGCCTTGTGTATCTGAGGACTCTTGTCATCTCAAAATGTTTAAGCGAGGAGCAAGTTCATTCTTGATTTTTGCTGACGTCTCTTGAATTCAGGTGTGTTCATTTATTTATCACATTTTCCCGCAATTTGTCTTTTTATGCAGGCTACTTTTCCTATGGGCTCTCTTGGGTTTATAGTCTGTTGACTCTGTCCATTAACGTTTTCAGCTGAAGATTTTAAAAAATAAAGGGATATTGTAATTTAACCCCTTAAAACTGTACCTAACGAAAGTATCCAGAACGATAAGTGGCCTTGGCTCCAAAAGGACTGTCGCCAACTAGAGTGGCGTCATAACATCCGTGCCAAATGGCCCATGTCAAAACGGCTTCGCCAAAACGTACAAAAACCCAGGGGAGAAGCCATAACTTTGTTTTTCTTCCCAATAACGGTCTAAGACAGTGGTTTTCAACCTGTGGGCCATGGCGGGTTCTGAGGGGGGCCATGACACTATGGCTATCCAAGGGCAATGTCCTGAACAGTGTTTGAACTTGGAGAACCAAAGATGTTTTTGAATATGCAAGATAAGGAGCCTATTTTTTTCAATGATCCACTTTGGGAACCACGTTTAGCTGACATATTTGACCAGCTTAACAAACTTAATCTAAAGCTTCAGGGTAAGGACACAACAGTAATTCACTTTGTTGACACATCGCGTGCTTTTGTTGCCAAGATGAAGAACTGGTCTAGGAAAGTTAGCTATGGTAATTTTGCTATGTTTGAGAAGCTTTGTGAAATAATCAGTCACCTTCATAATTTGTACCAAGAATTTTCCAGGTACTTTCCTGATCTTGAAGAAATAGATCTGTCATTTGTGAGAAACCCTTTTAATTCAGAACCAGATATTAGGCTATTCCTGAGTCTGATCAAGATGAATTTCTAGAAATGAAATTTGATTCAAGTATCAAGGATTTTTTTAAAAAGAACATTCTATTTAGGTCACAAGCAAGTGTATCGTATCCTAGAGTTGGGAAGCTTGGGCTAAAAGCCCTTTTACCTTTTGCTTCTACTTACCTGTGTGAATCCGTGTTTTCTGCCTTATTACAAATAAAAAAAAAACAAGAAATCGCTTGGCGGTGGAGCATATGAGATGTGCCATTATATACAACTGTTCCACAAATTGATAAACTTGTCGTTAAAAAGCAAGCACAACCATCACAGTAGCTACCAAATCTATGCAGTATTTGATATGCCAACAATAAAGTGCTATTATTTTCATTTCTATAATTGTTGTACAAGTGTAAATTTAGTTTTTATTACAATACAAATGGACAAATTTTCTTTACTATAAATGGACGCCAGTGCTTAACTTCATAAGTAATAAAAGTGGAATTTTAGTTTTTATTTCAATGTCCAAAATTTATTTAGAATACAGTAAAATGCCGGCCAGTGCTTATTTTCATAAGTTAAGAAGTATTTTGAGTTATTATTACAATCCATAAAATCTAATTACGCAAATATTGGAAAGTGTTTAATTTCATAAGAGAATACATGTCCTTTGAGTTTTGATTACAACATATATGAGTTATTAACAGTGAATAAAGGCCAACATTTTCTTCCAGTAATGAAAATGTAAACTAATGAAGTGCTCTAAAGAAACAGTTCTGTAAATGATAATGTAAAACTAATAAGAGTGTTCTAAAAATTTTTAATAAAAGTCTATTATTATTTTTTACCCAATTTTGAAGGGCATTGGGCCACGAGTACTTACGAATGCTAAAAATGGGGCATGGACACAAAAAGGTTGTAAAACACTCGTCTAAGGCGTGTTGCAATTGACGACTAGAAGTACATTGCATTTTCGATTAGTATTGTACATCACTCTAAATCTGACCCAAACCGATGTGCATATCATTTCTCGAATGCTTGTCGATTGATGGACTATGATGGTATAAAACACCACATTTGTTCTATGTAGTAAATGGAATATGCGTTGTAACCCTATGAAAGAATTTTCATGGCTGAGTTAAACTGGCATTGTACAGATTCCTTTCTTTGAATGCCGCTCATAGAAACTTTTCTCACGTTAGCTTTCGATTCTTATATAACAACAGGAAAAATATTATGTTGAAGAAAATTTGCACTCATCTACCAATAGTCCGAAACGAATTATGTCTAATATCCCTTTCAAATTTGAAAACCAAGGTTTCTGCGGAGCTTTGTAAGTTGAAAGCAGTGTATTTTAGTGGTTTCAAATTCCAGATGTGAATGCTTTAGAGGAGTTATCGATTGCGTCCTTGGCTCACTGTGACTACGCACTCCGATAGCGTCTGAAATTCTTTGGCACATTTCATCAAAAGCTATTTCTCTGAACCAGTTATATACGGATCTATATAAGTTAACCTTTTTCTGGGAGCATTGTCTTCCATATTGAAGCTTTACGCTCTTATAGTGGAAAGTTTGCTCTTAAAGTTAGATGGTGTTTTTGTACATATGTTCCCACTATATTAGTACAACAGGTTTGAAGTCAGTCCATGCTTATCCTGAAACAGCAGTGGTGGAAATATCTAAACAAAATGTCAGTTAATATATGGAGACCATGGGGTCCTTACTGATCATGCGTTCAATGGTTTTCATACAGCCTTGTGATTGTATGTTGTTTTACGCTTAAAAATCACAATGTCATGCCATTGTAGTTACTGTAAATCGCAAACCGTATTCGATAAGCAGTTTCCTCTCTCTCGTTGTCATGCATAGATTAACGAGTTACATTATAATTAGTCTGCAGATATAACAAGGCATGATATCACGACAATTTCCACGACCATGATTATTTAGAACAATAATTCCTTTCCCTGAGCAGCATATGCACATAACATACTCTAGATACGATTTCCCATAAAACCGAAACCATTACATAACTGGCTTTGAATGCTTAGTTACGCTAATCTTATTACTTGAGATAAGTTTACACAAAACTGTCAAGTCTGGCGAAGGCTGAAAGAGGGCAGTTCATTAGTGGAGAAACTTGAATGTCGTCGGCCTGCATCCTTTATGTGCTTACTTTTTTCTTTCACATTCGTTGCTGTCTTTTGTATCTTATAACTTCAAGTAACGATTCAACGCTAAACAGCGGTCCTGCAAGTAATCTTGATATCTTGAAACAAGGAATTTTCTTGGGATATACAAATATCTAAAGCACAAATGGAATTTACGAGTAGCCATGAAAAAATAACGAATCATAACACAAGAGATCACAACCGATAAGATGAACATTTATATTCTTAATTTTGGTAACATGTTTTCAATACTGAAGTGTTCTTATTGACAGTTACAATTTGCCAGTCAACATTTTCCTCTTAATGGTATATTATTCTAAATATATGCCCTTGTTCTTCGGAAGTCATGACTACGTAAATTGTTGCTTTTCTCGTTTCCTACAATTGTTTTGGGATGCGGTTGCTAGCACTCCCATTCTCTCTTCGACCCTAGATGTGACTTAATTTTCCTGTTATTGATCCTTAAATGGCGCACTAAATAAACTACTTAGTTCTGAAACAGCAAAATCACAGGTGTCTCCTGTCTCCAGAGAGTTTTCACCGTTTTACGAGTTATTAAATGATATCACGTACCAATATTAATCTTCCTCTTTCCCACCGTTATCCCTACATCAAGGGGTCGGTTGCCTGATGTGCCTTCTCCACTGCCTTCTAACAAAGGCATCATCCTCCACCAAACCTCTTCCCTCTATATCTTCTTTCACATTATCTCACCATCTAATTCTCTGCTCCCTCTCGATCTTCTTCCTCTAACAGGTTCCTCCCAAGCGTTCTTCACTCCCTCCTCGTCATCCATCCTCAACACATGCCCATACCATATCAGTAGTGCCTCTCTTATCACCTCTGTAATCTTTACTAAGCCTGCCCTTCTTATTTTGTCATAATATTGATGTTAGTCAATGAATATCTATATGTAAATTATGGCAATTAAGTACATAATAAGTAAAAAAAAAAAAAAAAAAAAAAAAAAAAACTAGACAGGTTCGTTCCACAAGTGCATCATCGTCCACTGACTGTTGTAATAAAAGAAGCCTTTCACGAGGCCACTAATAGTCGTGGCTATTCCCGTAACCCTTCTGTCCCCTAAATTCTACACTTCCCCTTTTCGCCTCCTTCCCCACTCCTCCCCCACCGTCTGTCATCCCCTTACCGACCTGTCACTCCTCATAGGGACGATCACATCTGCCGCCAAGGGCACAAAAGACCTGCATCCGGCCCATCCTGTAGGATCTTCTCTTTGGTCACAGCTATTGAACTTCAGCCGAATGTCATTAGGATTTCGAGAAAATGGAGAATTCATGCACGGCATGCAGCAGTCTTTCATAGATTATGCATTTTATTAGATGTACCAGTAATTTAAGCCTAGAGCGACTCGAAAACCAATACTTTTGACAAGCAGTTCGATTTTTACATGCATTTATTTCACTTGACTTCTGCGTCGTTTTGGGTCAAAACTTGTACCTCAATTTTCGACCTGTTCCCTTCGTCCGATGGACTTGAAATTCTATCTTGAAAGCAGGACAAGACCTTGGAAATCTAGGTCAGTTTGCTTCAACAAACATATTTGTAGAACATCATTATCTGTGATCATGAAGTTATTCGATAACATTTTAAACCTTTAGAACTCTCCTATTCAATCCTCATAAAGTAAAATATTAAAAGACAAAACAAAAAGTCGAGATGTGAAAATGTGATGTCTCTTGGCAAACATTTCGGTTGCTCTCGTGTTATAAAGGTTTAAAATACTTACGATAACCATTTAATAACCAACTACGATTTTTGTTTAGAATTTCTTGAAGAAAATAAACATAAAAAATATCAGGCTTATTTTTGAGTGACAAAATCCTTCAGCAGACATGACATTTGAAATCAATGTTATCTGGTTTAGATGAACAAAGTAATCCAAGTAAAACTCGCCGATCGACTTGTTAGGACAAAAGCTGATAACAGCATTACCAGCAAGGGATTATAAGTTATTTTACTTAACCATATTTGATAAAATTATATGCTAAAATTATTAGATTCTTGAGTAATTTCATCAATTACCCAAGTTAGGGTAAAATAAGCCCTACTGCTTGTATGCAGAGCTTTATATATTATTAAAATTACACTTAAGATCCTTACACTTGACAAGGATTACTGTCCTTACTGTCAGAGAAAATTAAACTAGACTAAAACATACAAGAACGTACTACTTACATCAAGATCCTGCTTGACCAGACAACTTCACCTTACTGCCCTTTTGCGGTTATTCTGTGCATCTGCTGCTCACTGCGGGGCGTCAGTCCTAGGTGTGGTTCACAAGAGCGTAGTTCAGAAATCCTCTCGAGATTCATTCAAGAAGCAAGCATCGCTGTGATGATGCCCTGGCAGATCTGGGCGAAACGTCGCGTCAAGAGAGAGAGAGAGAGAGAGAGAGAGAGAGAGAGAAGACAACTTGTAGTAGCAGTAATAAATATAATTCAATATGACTATACCGGATTTGACGATCTCCTTTAACACGTTGCTTGCCAGTTTTAGCAACATTGAGAAATCCTTGATAAGGAAAATAGAGAAGACTCTATACAAAATTAATGGAGCTGATACAGCAATCCTTTTAAAGAAGATTAATTATCCAGACTTATTCCTTGGACAGACGAAATTCCAAATATATGTTCTTCGTGACTCACAATTAATGTCTTCGTAAAAAAATTTTTATCTTTACAAAGCATTTATTTATCAAAGAAGTAGAATTAACAATGGACAAATAAATGGAATAAAATGTGAATGATGGTGAAACTGGATTTTTTTAAGGATCGGAGATTCATCTGGACAATGGTCACAGAAATACTGGGGTTAATAGAAAAATTTTCCAGTTGTTTTTGTTACGTATTTTCCGAAGAAGACAGAGAAACGCAATATTCTATTCTATTTTTACTAGTGGATGATTTATCGTCGACTTTTCAACATGCAGTACATATCATCCTGTGACCTAAAGATCGCTCTCGTAGCCAGTTTGTATTTTCTCGAATCTGTGAATTCACGTAAATATATCAGTACTTTCTCTTCCTCCTCAGATCTCAGGATAACATCTCAGTCTACCTTGCAGCTTCTATGAAAATGCGCTTCGTAAGAACATGGATCTCAGATCTTAAACAGAAAGGTGGTAAATGTCCACATGCCTTGTAATGTTCAAGTTGAAGTGGGTGATGGAGCCAATCAGAATTAGCGGTTTCATGTAATGCTCCGAATTACTCTCCCTCTTCAGCTTTCCAGGGTTTTATCTTTCTCTGATTAATTTTCGAATCAATGGACATGGCTTTTATTATAACGAAAGATTGTTGGTTCACTTAAATGGGAGCGGATAGATATATCGATGGAGATAGCAGTTACGTATACATGTAGCAAAGCCTAGACTGTATAACACAATGAAGAATAGTAATAAACGAAAGTGATGGGAAATGAAGGCAAGACCAGATGCCGGCTGCCTCTTTGTTAGTAAAAGTATAAAAGCGAAGATGACGAAGATTTTGGAACTTGCGAAGATATTGTCTTCATCACGAAACGAGGTCGGAGGAAGCCGCTCGCTGATATTGAAGGATATGTGATGAAAATCATCTAATAAATTAGTAAATTAGATTGGATAAAGTTTACTATGGATGCCTTCAAGTAAGATAAGAAAAATCTCGACGGTAAAAAGGAAAACTACTAGAACTAAAAATTCTGAAGTAAGGGTGGTCTAATGATTGGACGAAAATAATGGTGTAATAAAAGAAACAGAATATGCATAGTACAAGATTTTTTTTTCTGTTTATATTTTTGAAAAATCAAGAGACGTTAGCGGTGTGGTATGTAATGTGAAAGAAAACGAAAAACTACGACTGAAAAATTTTACAGCAATCAGCACGCCAATTACTGACTTATTTGTTGAAAAGAATGGAAGAAAATCTTGCCAGAAATTATAGGCTACCAACAACTTTCCTAACTAAGTCTATGCGATGCCTGTTATGTTTAGAACTTAATGTAGTGGTTTCATGTTTATCGAATGCTGCGGTAGATTGAAATCTTGGTCATTTTTAGTACAGTATATTTCTTATATACTTATTATATAATATATATATATATATATATATATATATGTATATATATATACTAAATGTCAATTGTCTTTGCAACATGTAGCGTCAATGTATGAAGGGGATAAAGCTTGGCAGTGTTACAAGCATCTTCTTAAAATCCATTTGTTTGCATAAGCAACAGACTAGTAGCAAAGCCTTTATGTATTTTCTCATGGATTTAATTTGCAGGACTGTCTTGAACCTGAAAGCTATAAGAACGTAAGCCACCATCGCTTGCCATAGTCTTATTATTCATATTCCTCTGCTGAGCAACGGTCATTTTTCCTTAGCTTCGGTCAGTGACTGACGTCGTAAATCTGTATTTAAAAAACTTTCCATCTTCGCTTGTCATGGTGTTATCGCTTTTATAACTGAGGGGTGTGTGTGACAAGTTTATTTGATCTCTGCTCGCTGGAGTCGTCTTTCATTCGCAGGAACAAAAATGCAACAAATTATAGTTGTTATTATCATGATATAGAATGGGTAGCTATAAATTGATTTTTAATTATAGGCGATGTTATTTGCTCCCATTTATTTTGTTCATTTTCTGTTTCTTCACTAATATAATCGAAAAATGATCAGTCGCCAGCAACGTACAATTTGGTAAATGGGAGATTTCCACTTGGAGAAAGGTTCATATTTTTTTTACACTTGCGTTTCCATCTTATTCGTTTAAGCTGAGAAGTAATGCCCTTATCACAGCTACAAAATGTTGCGAATCCCACATCTCTCTATATACCGATTCACTTTCAATTCCGGTAAATCACTCTGGCGCCTTTGTAGTCAAGCGCTGTTGAACTTTTGAAGTTCCATTTGCACGGCATCTTTTTTTTTCTTTCTTTCTTTTTTTCTTTTTTTTACAAGAAAAGACAAGTCATGACTTGGGAGTAGCTACACTTCACAAGAAATGTTATGCTTCTGATATTTAAAGGCTTTTAGAGAAGGGAAATTATGTCTAAAGTGAATTTCATGTACTATCCTTTGGCGTAGCCTCGATGATATGTGATCGCAGATAAAGAATGGTCAAATTTCTGCGCCATATTCTTGTTGCGTTTTCCATAACCAATATGGCGCTCTTTATATTAAGCAACATCAGTCTGAGTGTGCCTCAGCCCATGAAGCAAAAGGTCAAGAAGTCACTGTACTTGAATGATACTGTACCTGATAATCGATGGATCTAGTACTACTATATTTTCAAATTCAACCTAAATACAGCATCTTTGAGTTTCGCTTTTCATCGTTTATCTCCATCAACATTCCATCTGTAATATGAGTGCCAAGGATGATTTATCTGGCTCTCTCTGTCAGTGGTGGATTAAATTCTTGAATTTCACATCGCTCATAGGTCATTAGATTTGCGCTTCGTTTCACTGCATTAAATATACTACACAAAATCTTGACCACATGACCCATTTGTATTTCAGGAACAGTATTAAGGTACCCACTGCTAACTCCCTATCAGACCACCATTTTCATTAATGCAAGAAAATGCCATGTATTTATCTGATGGCATTTATGTATTGTCAATTCATTTATGTAATGAATTGACATTAGGAATGGAATTTGCATCGTGTAAAAATCAGTACATGGCAGCTCATGCGCTTATGTTTTGAATGGTTTTATGCTGCCAATAGCATAAAACCGTAGTAGCTTTAGAACAGTAGAGAACCCTCAGTTTCTAAAATTAGTTGAAATGATACGTCCAGGATATAAATTACCTATATAATTTATATACAAGGAAACAAATTGGTGGATCAATTCTGAATGAAGTATATGATGAGGAGATTGCTAAAGGGAGACTTCTTTTGAAGGGTCAGATTGTTTCAATGGAGCAATGAAGCTATGTTCATAATGAGCCAGTTTTGTGTGTCAGGTATTGATGAAAATTCAGAAAGTTTGTTGATTAAAACTGTTGATACATCTGGTCAAAACCATGATGCAACATACTTAACAAGACTTGCTACCAAAATAATAAAGAAAGCATATCAAGAGTTTGATGTAAGGGTGCGTAGTTTTGTAACAGACAATGCTGCAATATGAAAGCCATTAAGAAGCAACTTAAGAATGAGTTTGGCTGTAGCTTTGCAACTTATGGATATTCTTCACACATTGCTAACTTATTAGCTTATGATGTGAAATCTCATGTAGTACAAATTATAAAGTATGTAAGGAATACCCATCTTCCTGCAGCGAGATACAAGGAAGCAGGCGGTAAAAAGCAGATTATGTCCGTTGAAACAAGGTGGAACTCTGTACATGAGAGTTTGGAATCATAGCTCCAAAACTGGTCAGTCTTGGCATCCATTACTCTAGGTGAATCCATTTCTTCCAAGATCATGAACATGAGCTTTAAAAGCAATGCCCAAGATCTAACCAACCGACTTAAACCCGTATCTATTGGCCTTTCTGCTCTACAAAGTGACAAGTGTAAGATAGGCTATCCATTGAAGATTTGGAAAAGTCTTGAACTCGAACAAATACTTCCTGAAAAAGACGTGGAGGAAGCCAAGAAAAGATATGATCAAGCAATTACAGATTATCATCTTGGGTACTTAGTGGGTCCCCATTTCCAAAAGTATGTGGAGAGCATGCCAGAAGATGAAGAATGCAAAGCAATGTCTTTAGCAGAAGAGGAATATCCGGAATTCCTACCAGTTATACTTAAGATGAAAGCTAAAGCATATCCTTTTGACAAAGCCTACTTGTTTGAAACATCAGTCATTTCTCATCCCACCACTTGCTCTTGGAGAGCACTACAAGGCAATATTGTTGCCGATGTAATAGAAGATATCTGAGGTTTGCTCAATGGAGTCGCTTCAAGTGCGAGTGTTGAGGGAATCTTCTCTACCATTGGCTTGGTACACTCTAAACTCAGAAACAAACTGGGTATTGAGAAGGCTGGGAAGTTGGTTTTTTTACACAAAGTTTTGAGCAAAGACTACGATTTTGATGAGGCAGACTAAATTTTCTCTGTTGTGTAGTCTTTAGATTTTCATTTTGGATCAAATTATCAATCACCAAATGGTATTTATTTTTGTAAATTTTTCTTATTTGATGTTCAGTCACCAAATGGTATTTAGTTTTGTGAATTTTTCGTTTATTTCGTTTAAATGGTAGTTATTTTTGTACATTTTTTTGTTTATTTGATATCATTCACCTGTTGGGTATTTATTTTTGTAAATTTTTAGTTTATTAAATTCATATTCTATTTTTGTTTATATATACAGTACCTCTTTTGCATTTAAAAAATCAAATTATTTACCAATTTCTTGTAACCTAAATATCTGAAGCTTACCGCTAGTTACTTCTTATGTCATGTGTGGTTTTGTAGTAAATGATATGACTTTGAATGAACTAATTGGTTAAATATTATGTTAAGTACCGAAAAATTAGTATAATCTCAAAAACGTTGTGGAGGAAATATGAAGACCAAAAGAAAGTATAAAAATAAAATAAAAATAAAACACACAGAAAAAAAACATTAAAACCTTTGAACAAACATAAAAACCAAAAAACCCATAACTTTTTTACTGGTTTGAACCATAGTTTAAGCCATTAGGTTTAAACCATTCGGTTAAAATGGCCAACCCTAGCTTCGCTTTAGAGTTCTTGGCATGACATGGTTTTTAAAGTTTTTGGCATAACATGGCTTGGCTTGGCTTGGCTTTTAGAGGTCTTGGCATGATATAACTTGGCTTGGCTTGGGTTGGTTTTTAGAGTGCTTGGTATGGCGTGACGTGGCTTAGCTTGGCTTGGCTTGGCTTTTGAGGTTCTCGACATATCATGGCTTGCCTTGGCTTGGCGTTTAAATTTCTTGGCATGGCTTGGCCTAGCTTGGCTTGGCTTGGCTTGGCGTTTAAATTTCTTGGCATGGCTTGGCCTAGCTTGGCTTGGCTTGGCTTGGCTTTTAGAGTGTTTGGTAGGGCATGGCTTGGCTTAGCTTTGCTTGTTTTAGTGTGTTTGGCAGGGCATGGCTTGGTTTAGCTTGGCTTGGCCTGGCTTGGCTTTTAGTGTGTTTGGCAGGGCATGGCATGGCTTGGCTTTGCTTTGCTTTGCTTGGCTTGGCTTTTAGTGTGTTTGGTAGGGCATAGTTTGGCTTGGCTTGGCTTTTAGAGTGTGTGGCAGGGCATGGCTTGGCTTAGCTTGGCTTGGCTTTTAGAGTGTTTGGCAGGACATGGTTTGGCTTAGCTTGGCTTGGCTTGGCTTGACTTTTAAAGTGTTTGGCAGGGCATGGTTTGGCTTAGCTTTGCATAGCTTGGCTTGGCTTGGCTTGGCTTGGCTTTTAGTGTGTTTGGCTTGGCTTGGCTTATAAAGTGTTCGGCAGGGCATGGTTTGGCTTAGCTTGGCTTGGCTTGGCTTGGCTTATAAAGTGTTTGGCAGGGCATGGTTTGGCTTAGCTTGGCTTGGATTGGCTTGGCTTTTAGACTGTTTGGCAGGACATAGTTTGGCTTAGCTTTGCATAGCTTGGCTTGGCTTGGCTTGGCTTGGCTTTTAGTGTGTTTGGCTTGGCTTGGCTTGGCTTGGCTTGGCTTATAAAGTGTTTGGCAGGGCATGGTTTGGCCTAGCTTGGCTTGACTTGGCTTGGCTTTCAGTGTGTTTGACAGGGCATGGTTTGGCTTAGCTTGGCTTGGCTTTGCTTGGCTTTTAGAGTGTTTGGCAGGACATGGTTTGGCTTAGCTTGGCTTGGCTTTGCTTGGCATTTAGAGTGTTTGGCAGGACATAGTTTGGCTTAGTTTGGCTTGGCTTTGCTTGGCTTTTAGAGTGCTTGGCCGGACATAGTTTGTGGCTTAGGCTTTGGCTTGGCTTTTTTTGGCTTTGGGGCCCCCCTTTTTTTTCAAGTGGTTTTGGCAGGACATATTTCGGGTTGGCTTAAGGCTTGGCTTGGCTTTGCTTGGTTTCAGAGTGTTTGGCAAAAGGGCAAATGGTTTTGGCTTAGCTTGGCTTGGCTTTGCTGGTTGGCTTTTAGCTTGGCTTGGACTTGGCTTGGCTTTCAAAGTTGGCGGGTTGACCAGGGCATTGTTTGGCGGCTTTAAGGGCTTGGTTTGGATTTGGCTTTGGCTTGGTTTTTAGAGTGTTTGGCAGGGACCTGGTTTGGCTTAAGGATTGGCTTGCTTTGCTTGGCATTTAGAGTTGTTTGGCAGGAATAGTTTGGCTTAGTTTGGCCTTCTTTGGTTTGCTTGGCTTTTAGAGTGCTTGGCCGGACATAGTTTGGCTTAGCTTGGCTTGGCTTTGCTTGGCTTTCAGAGTGTTTGGCAGGACATATTTTGGCTTAGCTTGGCTTGGCTTTGCTTGGCTTTCAGAGTGTTTGGCAGGGCATGGTTTGGCTTAGCTTGGCTTGGCTTTGCTTGGCTTTTAGTGTTTGGCAGGACATAGTTTGGGTTTGCTTGGCTTGACTTTGCTTGGCTTTTAGAGTGTTTGGCAGGGCATGGTTTGGCTTAGCTTGGCTTGACTTGGCTTGGCTTTTAGAGTGTTTGGCAGGACATAGTTTGGCTTAGCGTGGGCCTTGACTTTGCTTGGGTTGGGTTTAGAGTGCGGGCAGGACATAGTTTGGCGTTTAGCTTCGGCTTGACTTTGCTTGGCTTTTAGAGTGGTTTTGGCAGGGCATGGGTTTAGCTTAGCTTGGGCTTGACTGGGCTTGGCCTTGGCTTTTAGAGGTTTGGCCAGGACCATGGTTTGGGGCCTTAGCTAGGCTTGACTTTGTCTTGGTCTTTTGAGAGAGTGTTTGGCCAGGACAATAGTTTGGCTTTAGGATTGGCTTGGTTTTCTTTTTTGGCTTTCAGAGTGTTTGGACAAGGCACTGGCTTTTGGGTTAAACTTGGTTCTTTGCTTTGCTTGGACTTTCAGAGTGTTTGGCAGGGACATAGTTGGCGTTAGCTTGGGTTTGGACTTGGCTTGGGCTTCTTTTAGAGTGTTTGGCCAAGGACATAGTTTGTCTTAGCTTGGCTTAGGGCTTTGCTTGGGTTTTTTTAGAGTGTTTGTCCAATGGCAATGGTTTGGCTTAGCTTGGATTGACTTGGCTTGGCTTTTAGAGTGTTTGGCAGGACATAGTTTGGCTTAGCTTGGCTTGACTTGGCTTGGCTTTCAGAGTGTTTGGCAGGACATAGTTTGGCTTAGCTTGGCTTGACTTGGCTTGGCTTTCAGAGTGTTTGGCAGGGCATGGTTTAGCTTAGCTTGGCTTGACTTGGCTTGGCTTTCAGAGTGTTTGGCAGGACATAGTTTGGCTTAGCTTGGCTTGGCTTTGCTTGGCTTTTCAGGTGTTTGGAAGGACATGGTTTCGGCTTAGTTGGGCTTGGCTTTTGCTTTGGGCTTTCAGAGGGTTTGGAAGGGGCATGCGTTTGGCTTGATGCTTGGCTTGCTTGGCTTCAGAGGTTTGGAAGGGCATGGTTTGGGCTTAGCTTGGCTTGGCTTTGGCCTTGGCTTTTCAGAGTGTTTGGCAGGGACAGAGTTTGGCTTAGCGTTGGCCTTGGCACGCTTGGCTTTCAGAGGTCTTTTGCAGGGAAATAGTTTGGCTTTAGGCAAGGCCTTTTAGGAGTTTGGCAAGGAATAGTTTGGCTTTAGCTTGGGCTTTGACTTGGCTTGGCTTTCAGAGTGTTTTGGCAGCACATAGTTTTGGACTTAGCTTGGCTTGACTTGGTTGGCTTTTTCAGATGTTTGGCAAGGAAATTAAAGTTTGGCCTAGCTTTGGCTTTTTGGACTTGGCTTGGTTTCAGAGTGTTTGGAGGCTGTTTGGCTTAGGCTTTGGCCTTGACTTTGGCTTGGCTTTACAGAGTGGTTTTAATTGGCAGGACATTTAGTTTGGGGCCCTTTTTAGGGCTTGGGCTTTGGCTTTGGCAGGCTTTCAAGTGTTTTGGGGCAGGGCATTTGGTTTAGGCTTAGGCTTGGCTTTGGACTTGCTTGGCTTCAGAGGTTTGGGGCAGGACATAAGGTTGGCTTAGCTTGGGCTTTGACTTGGGCTTGGCTTTTAGATTGTTTGGCAGACAATTAGTTGGTTTTGGCTAGCTTGGCTTTGACTTTGCTTGGCTTTCAGAGTGTTTGGCAGGACATAGTTTGGCTTAGCTTGGCTTGACTTGGCTTGGCTTTTAGAGTGTTTGGCAGGACATAGTTTGGCTTAGCTTGGCTTGACTTGGCTTGGCTTTCAGAGTGTTTGGCAGGACGGATTAGGTTTGGCTTTAGGCTTTGGGCTTGACTTGGCTTGGCCTTTCAGAGTGTTTGGGCAGGCATGGTTAGGCTTTGGCTTGGACTTGACTTGGCTTGGCTTTTAGAGTGTTTGGCAGGACATAGTTTGGCTTAGCTTGGCTTGGCTTTGCTTGGCTTTTAGAGTGTTTGGCAGGACATAGTTTGGCTTAGCTTGGCTTGACTTTGGCTTGGCTTTTAGAGTGTTTGGCAGGACAGAGTTTTGGTAGGCTTTGCTTGACATTGCTTGGCTTTCAGTAGTGTTTGCAGGACATTTTTGGCTTAGCTTGCTTGAACTTGGCTTGGCTTTTCAGATTGTTTTGCAGGACATAGTTTGGGCTTAGCTTGGCTTGACTTGTCTGGCTTTCAGAAAGTGTTGGCAGGGCATGGTTTTAGCTTAGCTTGGCTTGACGTTGGCTTGGTGGCTTTCATAGTGTTTGGCATGGACCTAGTTTGGCTTAGCTTGGCTTGGCTGTGGGGGCGTGGCTTTCAGAGTGTTTGGCAGGCATGTTTAGCTTTAGGCTTTGCGCTTGACTTGGCTTGGCTTTCACACAGGTGTTTGGCAGGCATAGTTTGGCTTCTTAGCTTGATTGGCTTGATTTGGGCGTTTCATTGGCTTGCTTGCTTGGCTTTCAGATTGTTTGGCAGGGCATGGTTTGGCTTAGCTTGGCTTGACTTGGCTTGGCTTTCAGAGTGTTTTTGCAGGACATAGTTTGGCTTAACGTGGCTTAGCTTTGCATGGGTTTTAGAGTGTTTGTCATGGCATGGTTTGGCTTAGCCTGGCTTGGCTTTGCTTGGCTTGGCTTTTAGAGTGTTTTCATGGCTTGGCTTGGCTTGGCTTGGCTTGGCTTGGCTTGGCTTTTAGAGTGTTTGTCATGGCATGGTAATGTTTAGCTCGGCTTGGCTTTGCTTGGCTTGGCTTTTAGAGTGTTTGGCAGGGCATGGCATGGCTTGGCTTAGCTTTGCTTTGCTTTGCTTAGCTCGGCTTGGCTTGGCTTGGCTTTTAGAGTGTTTGGCAGGGCATGGTTTGGCTTAGATTGGCTTGACTTGGCTTGGCTTTCAGAGTGTTTGGCAGGACATAGTTTGGCTTAGCTTGGCTTGGCTTGGCTTTGCTTTGCTTTGCTTGGCTTGGCTTGGCTTTTAGAGTGTTTGGCAGGGCATGGCTTTGCTTTGCTTTGCTTTGCTTTGCTTTGCTTTGCTTGGCTTGGCTTGGCTTGGCTTTTAGTGTGTTTGGCAGTGCATGGCTTGGCTTGGCTTGGCTTGGCTTGGCTTTGCTTTGCTTTGCTTGGCTTTGCTTGGCTTGGCTTGTCTTGGCTTGGCTTTTAGAGTGTTTGGCAGGGCATGGCTTGGCTTAGCTTGGCTTGACTTGGCTTGGCTTTCAGAGTGTTTGGCAGGGCATGGTTTGGCTTAGCTTGGCTTGGCTTTGCTTGGATTGGCTTTACTTGGCTTTAAGAGTGTTTGGCAGGGCATGGCTTGGCTTGTCTTTTAGAGTGTTTGTCATGGCAGGGTTTGGCTTAGCTTGGCTTGGATTGCCTTGGCTTTTAGAGTGTTTGGCAGGGCATGGTTTAGCTTAGCTTGGCTTGACTTGGCTTGGCTTTTAGAGTGTTTGTCATGGCATGGTTTGGCTCAGCTTGGCTTGGCTTGGCTTGGCTTGGCATTTAGAGTGTTTGTCATGGCATGGTTTTGTTTAGCTTGGTTTATCTTGCCTTGTTTTTTAGAGTACATGGTATGGCATGGTTTGTCTTGTCTTGACTTGGCTTGGCTTTTAGAGTTCTGGGCATATCATGGCTTGCCTTGGCTTGCATTTTAAAGTTATTGGCATGGCATGGTTTGGCCTTGTTTGGGTTAGCTTGGCTTTTAGAGTGCTTGGCATGGCGTGGTTTGGCTTGGTTTGGCTTATCTTTAGAGTGATTGGAATGGCATTGTTGGGGTTGGCTTGGATTTGCTTAGCTTTTAGAGTGTTTGGCATGGCATGGCTTGCCTTAGCTTGTCTTGGTTTGGCTTAAATTGGCTTGTCAAGACTTGGCTTGGCTTGGCTTTTAGAGTTTTTAGCATATCATGGCTTTCCTTAGATTGGCTTTGCTTGCTTTTTTGAGTGCTTGTCATGGCGTGATTTGGCTTTGTTAGGGTTAGCTTGGCTTTTAGAGTGCTTGGAATGGCGTGGCTTGGCTTGGCATATCTTCTATAGTGCTTGGCTTGGCATGGCATGGTTGGGCTTGAATTGGCTTTGCTTGGCTTTTAGAGTGTTTGGCATGGCATGGCTTGGCTTTGCTTGGCTTGGCTTGGCTTAACTTTGAAAGTGCTTGGCATGGCATAGTTTG
>NC_061109.1:94347974-94355474 GCF_015104395.2 Macrobrachium nipponense | reverse complement strand
CAACATATCAGTGACAATCATTTCATGAATTTCATGAATAGCTGTACTGCTATTTAGGAAAAACACGCAAATGACATTCCAACTTGCAAGCATGCTAATCACCATTGAAAAGGGGCGAGGCGGGTAGGTGTCAGCGTCAAAGAGAAATGACGCGTTCGACCTATGGCTCAAATTGCTAAAACCGATCGAAAAATAGCGAATGAATTTTCTGCGCTCCCTGCTCCAGGTAGCGGCCACGTAATGATGACTACCTGAGCCTTAATTTCATCAGTTCCACTCCCACCAAGCAGACGTGGCAACGCGCTCGAAAGGTTGTTACCCTGACCACAAAAGGTGCGGACGTCATAAAAAGGGAACCCCGCAACTGAACGACGCAGTTCAGGCTGTAATTCAAATGGAAAGAGAAACTTTCAAATTTTCACTGTACGATAAAAGTTGCGAATCAGTCTCGCATCTGACGAAAGAAAGAGCATCGTCAGAGAATGATTCCTTTCAGTTTGTCATCCAGAGAAACACTAGATCAGCTTTGCTTATTCTTGTCCTCGATCCTCTTTGATAAATTCAGCTTCTTTTTGAATACCAGACGCGTCAGAGAGTTTATCATATTAAGGATTGACAAAGTACGTATCTATATAGATCTCTAGTTTTGCAAAGTCATTTCCGAATCTCTTATTGTTCCGTGTTGCCATTTTCTTTTATCAACTTTTCTTAACATACCAAACTTATTCCCAGTTCTTTCACACCAATAGTCTTATTATTCTAAAGAGGGACTAGCATTACCTGCAAAGTAGGTAGATATTCATAGAGAGGAAATTTTTTTAGAATAGAAAAATCCCGAAGGAACAGACAAAGCACAATGGTAGAATCAGTGATTCTGTGAATGGGAACTCGGTGTGGCGTGGGATTACAGCAAGATGAAGAGCAAACATAATCATGGGTACATATCCACAAAGAGATCCCGAATGCAGACTCAACCCAAAACCCAGTACGTACTTAATGTCCTTAAAGGTTTCTGCCATTGACCCCGGAATCTAGGTACCGTCTAAGGTTCAATTTCCGTTGCAAAAACTTGCTTTCTTACCTGTTCAAAATATCTGTGGTTGATTTATGAACCTCCAGACAATACAAAGAACACATAGGCTCTGAATGTGATTTTTTCGTTGTCAAATTATAACGGTTTACATAACTATATTTCTTTTCTTAGAAAGTTGTTTGTCAATAATGTAAAACTGTATGTACAGTCGTTCAAAATAATCATGAAACATTTCAAAACCGTTCGAACAATAGTTCAACAAAATCCTACTGTGGTATTATTAGTGAAAATTGAACGATCCCACAAGCCTCAACCATTAGAATTTAATAAGCCTTACGGACAATTAAGAACGAGAGATGTGTTTACTTTTTTATGAAATTAAAAAAACTAAATAATCAAGAGAATTCTTATTCTTTGCCAGGTTCATTTACTTCATCATTGTCTTTTGCCAGGTAGTCTCGCCGAAAGCAAGATAAGTGTGTTCTACACGATGCAAAACCAAAATTGAAACCTTCTAGAAATTTTCTCTGCAAGGAAAAAACAAATATATATATATATATATTGATATACTATATATATATATATATATATATATATATATTTATATATATATATATATTTTTATATGTAGAAGGATCAACAATAATATTCTTGCTTTTCAAGACGAAATATAATTATAGAAATATTTACAATGCCTAGAGCTTTCGTCCATCCTCCTATGGGCTTGATCACTAACTAAATTAGAGTCAACATTGGTGAAGAAATCGAAGTAAATATATATAAACAAACAAAAAAGGTTAAAAAATACGCGAACAAGTCATTGGGTCGCATTCCTTTCCAGAATTCTCTGTGGACTTCGAGGCGGGACAAAACGCTGCTCTTCTTCATGAATGAAATCTTGAGAGTGGTTACCCACATTATCAGATTGAGTAGGCTGTGTACATTTCTGAAATTCTTAATTCTGGCCCTTTTGCAAAACTCTTCACTCAAAAGTAAATTGTTCATAATGCCAGTATTCCCCCTCACAAAGATTTCATTTAAAGTGATGAGAGCCCCTTCCACAATCCTCCTAGTGGTCCTATCCGCACTCTATAGATAACTTTGCCTCCCCTGAAGTCAATGGCATGATCAGAATCCCAAGTGTGCTTAGCACTGGTGCTGGAAACGTTAACCAAACGACAAGCTACAATATGTTCACGTTTCCTCTGGTCTAGGGAACGACCACTTTCACCAATGTAGCATTTGTCACAGTCTTTGCACCCCATAGCATAGACTCCGACATCGGTGTTTGGTTTTCTGCAACTGTTTTTGACAATTTTCTTTTTAAGAGTATTAGGGCATTGAAAAACTACGCTATACCCATGTCTTTCTTTTCTAAGATTATTAGAAACTTTTTTTCAGGTCATGATTATACGGATGGGGAAGGCACAGAGAATTCTGGAAAGGAATACGACCCAGTGACTTGTTCACATATTTTAACCTTGTTTTTTTTTTTATATTTATTTCTATTTCTTCACCAATGTTGTCTCTCATTTAGTTAGTGATCAAGTCCACAGAAGGATGGACGAAAGTTCTAAGCATTGTAAATATCTCTACAAATATATTTCGTCTTGAAAAACGAGAATATTACTGGGGATCGTTCTACTGATTACTTAGGGGTACGATACGGTGCTTTTATATTGCATATATATATATATATATATATATATATATATATAATATAATATATATATATATATATATACATATATATATATATATATATATATATATATATATATATATTACTGGAATGATCGTAAGGAAACGTTATTTTCATTTACTCATTTGTATGTTAGTATCATACTATGGTTACTATATAGAGACAAGCACTATGATTATTCCATGTGATGTTTTGAAGAATACCAATGTTAAAACAATTAAAGTCAAACATATTTTGGGTTCTTGTTCAAAGACCCTATTATTCCGTCGAAATTCTTGATGCTAACTGATTTCTTGTTGGTCGGGTCATGGGCACCTAACCTGTTTCTCTGATCGATCTGCCCGGGCATAAAAAAAATACATTACAAGAAGTTCTGAGATGTTTTCTCGAACTGGCATTCCTGCACGAACTACTATTGACATCATAGAAGCAGTAAAATGTTGGCAAAAATGTTGTAGTTGCCCTCTAAACCAGTTATTGGTGATATTACATCCATTCTTTCCAGCTTCTCGAAAGAATGTTTCTTGTTCAGTATGACAGCTTACTACTGACGTTTGTGCCCATTCATTGGCTTCATACCTACCTATTTTTTTTCTTTGTCTGGTATTGAAGAAAAATGACAGGGAATTAATATACTACTTTGAGGAAAATTTTTATAAATAATGCACACGTAATATTTAAAACCTAGGCAAAATAGGTGTAATTTTGCATGAGGTTTGTCGACCAAGACTGGTAATTTACAGTGATATTTTCTTATAATTTCACGGAACTTTCTTTTTATATCTTTGTGCTCTTCTGTTCTGTCGTTCTATTAAAAAGCTGGATGTGAAACAGCATTCATTTTCAATAGTTTGTTCAAAAGTTCCTTGTTGAAAACTTACATTCCTAAAATCAACAAATTACATGTTTATACCTTGAAAGGAATAATGGCAAGATTATAAATAAGAAAAGAGGAATTATTTAAAAGACAGCATTTCTGCAGATATTGGTAAGATTAAACCATAATGCGAATGTGCTTAAGGAGAGAAGCGTCGTATTTCCCGGAAAAAAAAAAAATATATATATATATATAATATATATATATATATATATATAATATATATATATATTATATATAATATATGTATATATATATTACACATGCGCACAAATCCTAGATGTAGTATAAACAAGATCTCGTTTCCTGTCACCAGCCTCAAGGTGCGTTCACACGGTCGAACAATGTCCGACGGACAAACATTATTACCAATTAACAATTTTCTGCCGGTCTTTGCCTAGTGAGCAGAGTAAAAACAGTGGTACACAACCTCATCTGGTACCACAGTTTGTTGCCAGATCTACTTCCATCGTTTCAACGCTTATAACGTCATCCTGCTTCGCCTATGATATGGTAACAATGTTTGTCCGTCGGACATTGTTCGACCGTGTGAACGCACCTTTACATACCACATTAGTATTTCCCTCTTTCCGATGTATCAGTTTTCCAGACCATTCACAACTAACTAGTTATTCCGGTCATCGTCGGAAGTTGAACTGAAAGTATCTCCGTTTATGAATGAAGTTTGTCCATTGAATTAAAAAGAAAATAAGACTAAATCCTTACTCAACAAACAGATTTTATCATAAATGGATACATCCTCTCCTCCCAGAGTTCTTCTGTCTTTAGAGCTATAATAAGGGTAATAGTCATAGTCTTTCATAGTCTTTCATAGCCCCTTGTTGACATTCCGTGTCGCAGAATTTAGTGAGTCTAAATTATCCAGTTAAAAAGTTTCCGCCTCCCTCATCAAAGTTTCTCTAATTCTTTAGTTAAGAGATTTCCTCTCTTGAAAGCCTAATTTATTGCATCTAAGCTATCCTGTATTAGCTGTGTAATTACGAAATCTCCAGAGGAGACAACTTGAAATCCGAATCGAGTTCATTATAATGAGATGCTACTATGAGATTCACAGCCGGTGTCCCCGTGTTTTTCCTGAATAAAATTTTATCAACGTACCTGACAAAGATGGCACTTTGTCACGGTATTTTACATCCTTACCTAATTTTTTTTACTGTCTTCTGTATTACGAAAGTTGCATAATTCTGGTAATTATAAGAGTAACGCCGACTTCTTGTAGACATCTCCAGCAAACTCAGAGGAATGTCTTTCGACGGTATAATGACGTAACTTATGGCGTCATTAACTTGCCTCCTCCTCGTTGGATAATTGGCTATTCGTGAAAAAGTCTCAACCTCTGACAACAATGAAATACAACCAATACTTCTTGTTTACACTTTGTAGTAGTAGTAGCAGTAGTATTAGTAGTATATAGGATTTATGCTATGAGGTCGAGTACTATTATTCATTTACCTGTTCAAGCTTACGTAGGGTTTGCCTTGACAAGGTACGAATATTCATTCAGAATTTCAGAGACAGCTGCTTGTCGTCATCACCTTGTGGGAGGAGTCGAGACGTCATATGTTTACGTCACGTATAACTTTGAAATCATACATTAGAGTGTTCCGCCACTGGCTTCGGCTGCTTTATTTTACTCTTATGAATATACTTTTTTCTAATATAAGTAATAAAGAATGCTGCCGAAAAATAGGTAGGGATGTAAAGTACACTATGGGTAAGTAATATCTTTGTCAAAGGCACAGAAAAAAAGTTATTCCGGAAAAACACTGGGACAAAGGCTCTGAATCTCATAGTAGTTATTGAGAATTTAAAGCAAGAATAATGACGTTGACCGAGCTGGGATTTGTCCTTTCCTGTATGTTTGAGCAAATTGACAGCATCTTGTGTGAAAATAAGCATCCTCTTTAGCCTGATGCGCCATGATATTGCGTCAATCATTTGATCATTACTACATGTTTTGAGGTATGTGAGTATGCTTCACCACACAATCTGCAGGTTATGTATCACCATCAATATATTACCAACAGTAATTTTATCCCAACCTCATTCTAATAAAGGAATCAAATTTCGAAAGGGTCTTGCCATATGTAACATTAGTATTTTCAGTAACAAACAAATAATGCCTCATACTGACGCTGCCTTTTTCCAAAATCTTGATAGCCGTTTCTGTCCCCCAAACCTCTCGCTTTATTCTCATTCCTCTTTTTATTCTATTAAGGCTCATAGAAGTTTCTATGTCAATGTGAGGACTTCTTGTGGCCTCCTTGGCCACATTGTCGGCAACTTCATTTAACAAAATACTAATATGAGAGGGAAACTTTAGACAAAATTTTTTTAAAGATTTTGAAGGCGCATACAATCCTATCAATAAATGTTCCTATTTTTTCAAAAAGCGAAATGGACAGCAGTTGTGTTTGATGATAATAATAATAATAATAATAATAATAATAATAATAATAATAATAATAATATAATAATAATAATAATAACACTGTTGAATAAAATAGCAGAATTCAGCAAATTAATCTTGTATATTATTTTTTCTATTTTTCTTATTACTCACTTTTCTGGCTCAACGATACTTCTTAATAATTGGCCAATATTCATATTGGAAATAATGCTGAAAGTGGTATTATATTTAGAACAGGATTTATTAGTGAAAAACTGGTATTATCAGTATACTGGTGTATGGAAAGGCGTCCCTCAGGTCCAGGTCAACAAGGGGTCGTCGTGGGTGTTGGTATCATTCCATAACCGACGACGACCCCTGCTTGACCTGGACCTGAGGAACTCCTTTCCATACACCAGTATACTGACAATACCAGTTTTCGACTAATAAATCCTGTTCTAAATAAAATACCACTTTCAGCATTATTCCCAATATGAATATTGGCCATTTTATTAAAAAGTATCGCTGAGCCAGAAAAAGCGAGTAGTAAGAAAAATAGAAAAGATAATAAGAAAGATTAATTCGCTGCTTTCTGCCATTTTGCTCCACAGAATTTGTTTGACAGAGGGTCTTCTTCCAAAATAATAGTGATAATAATGATAAGAGAAAAGGGTCCTTTTAGGTGGAATGTATATTTCTAATTTCTTGTTACTTATACATTTTCAATTATGAATAATGCTACTTTGAGCTGATGACAGCTCCTTGTATGGTCATCCACGGTCCGTTGTATTCCCTAAACCCCGCCCCCACGGGGGTCATCGCTAATCCCTTGCCTTTTCTCAATCTGGGGAATGACCTTGATGTATATTTTCTCCATAACTATATTGTGGAATGAAAATGGAAATTAATTTCATCATTCTCCCTTACTCTGGGAGTAAGCCTACAAACTACTTTGTTGTTGCTGTTGTTGTTATTGTTTGTGTTTGGGGGCGGGGGGGTGCGGTAGGATAGTAAAGACCACCGGAAAAGCCTGGCGTTGAATTAGAAGATACAGGAATTTTAGGGTAGGATATTTATAATTTATTAATTAGAATAAAAACGTAAAAAATAAAAAATTTGCATGCTAAACAGTACAAAACAATCATTTCTAATAAAATAAAGCTATTTTATTTTAATTTACGATGGTGAAACAACGCGCTATTTGACCATAGATTTTAGCGTGGGCCCGAGATAACTAGAGGTCGGATCACGCCTTGTTAAATTACTGGTGGTTTTATTTACTTTTCTGCCAGTATGATAATTCTGTTATGACTTTTAACCTTCTGCATGTCATTTCACTGTAATATCGGCTTTCATAGAAAATCTTTTAAGCTTTTTAATATTTACCAACTTTCACTAACCATTCTGGAATAGAGAGTTTCGTGAAGGGATCTGTCTTGAAGATCTCACCGTGCTATGAAAAGTTAACGTTGATTACC
>NC_061109.1:94332974-94337974 GCF_015104395.2 Macrobrachium nipponense | reverse complement strand
AGGTATCGATCTCGCGTTCCTCACTGTTGTCTCTAGATCGTTAACTGAAGTATATATATATATATTATATATATATATATATATATAGTATATATATATATTATATATATATATATATACACATATACATGTGTGTGTTGTGTGTGGGTGTGTGTGTGTGTGTGTGTGTGTGTGTGTGTGTGTGTGTGTGTTTGTGTGTGTGAGTGTGTGTTTAATAAGAAAACACACGAACCAGAAAAGAAGAATCATTTCTAGCAAAATCACAATTGCAATGACAGAAGCCACAAAGATTCCCGATAGAAAGATATCAAAGAATTATTGATCAGAAAAGCAGAGAGAAACGCACGGGACATATATAATAATATATATATATATATATATATATATATTATATATATATATATATATATATATATATATATTATAAACCTTTAAGCATTGTCAAAAAAAAAAGCTGGTAATGCTGCTCTTGTATTAGTCCATATTTACAAGATAGGAGGTGACTGCAAGTGCAACTGCGACGGGGTGGTGGTGGGGGGGGGGCGGGTTTGGATGTAAGGTGAGAGGAGCTCTGAACCTGTAAGAAAGGGGGAAAGGGGGAGGGAGAGGGAGGGAGGGAGGGTATTGGTGGCTCTTGTGCCCCTCGTGTGTGTGTGGGGGGGAGGGGGGGGGGGCGGGGTGTGCGGCTACCCAAGCAAACCAGGTTGTTATATCGAATGCATTCCTTTTAACGAGGTTGGAAGACCACATAGCGCTTCTTGCTCTGATGGGAACATTGCGTGAAGCTTTAATGATCACGTTGGAATACGAACGAATGAAAACACCAGAATGTTTTTACGACGTTGTGAATCTATATGCTACGCTCTCTCTCTCTATCTCTCTTTCTCCCTCTCCCTCTCTCTACTCTCTCTTTATCTATCTATCTCTCCTCTTGTATATGCACTTTCTAGTTCCCTCCCTCTTTAATAGATGAACTTCCCTCTGGCCCTCATAAAATCTCTCTCTCTCTCTCTCTCTCTCTCTCTCTCCTCTGGTAAATGCGCTCTCTAGCTCCCTCCCTCTTTAATAGATGAACTTCCCTCTGGTTCTCATTAAATCTTTCTCTCCTTCCCTCTCTCTCTCTCTCTCTCTCTCTTGTATTGTCTGTGTTCCCTCTCTCTCTCTCTTTCTCACTCTCACGAGCATGCATTCTGTCTTCCTTGCTTCGTTTACATGTAAGCACTCTTATTCTTTGCTTCTGCTCTCTCTCTCTCTCTCTCTCTCTCTCTCTCTCTCTCTCTCTCTCTCTCTCTCTCTCTCTCCTCTCTCTCTCTCTCTCTCTCTGACTCTTCATTCGGACATTATTAAGAAAAGATACCGTTACTTTTCGCTAAGTGATGATGTAGGTCGAGTGGTATCTGATCATAATTTATTATCCACTCTAATGAATTTATGAAGAGAGGTATACTAGCATCTCCGTCCTTGCGTTCTCGTAGATGGTGCTACAACCTCAGTCAATACACACCTTGGTAACTAATCAAAAACACAGGGACTCGGTGTTTGAAAAATGACCCGGAAACCACAACATAATATCGGCAGCACCGACGGCATATAATGTAAAAACTGATCATATTTGACATTTCCTTAAATATTTGATCTGCAAGGCTTGTATACAGTTTATTTCCTTTCATTCGTGACAAAACAACTACCGCAGGCATTACATCCTTCTCCAAGCGATCATTGTTTGCGTTGCTTGCGTCCTCCAATTCTTTTTAAAAGTGGATCTTAACAGCATATAAGAGTGCTGTTGTTTTCAATAAAGATATGAGATATTGCGTTCATGACCCTGACCATCAAATATCAACAACAGCAATATTTTGGAAGGAAAGGAAAACAAATGTCCTTTTAAATTTCGATGTAGAAAGATATTAAGAAATTCGAAAAATTCAAATAGCAACGACTTTAATGTACATCAATATTTCTGGTAAAATATTGATTCAAATAATGTCTATTAATCGTCACATGGACCAGTGGTGATTAGAATCAGAGATTCATATAAAATCCTGTAAAATGTTTAATGATTCTCACAAAGCATTGTCTTGATCTAAATATATAGTAAATCTCATACATCAGTTTGCAGTTTTGGATCAACAAAATAAAAAAAATACCATCAAATTCCTATTTTAGACGTTCATACGCTGAAAAAAAGCTAAAATAAACCGCTTAGGCAGTGTTAACTGAAATAAGACCAAAAGCTGTTCTTAAGAATTCAATTTTCATCAGTTTCAGATAAAATGCCCAACTGGGGATTTGTGAATAATTCATCAATTTCATTGTTCCTTCATCACTTTCATCATCAGCTTATCACCGTTAACAGCCTGAACTGAAACTACTTCATACCGTCTTGCCTTCACACAGCAGCGGGTCAACCTTCTTATTCACGTCAGTTCACCGATGACCCTCTGCTGCGAGTAGTACTACTTGTAGTTTTGATTCTGTTGATGTGTCCAAAAAGACTTCTGCATGGTGGAATGAATCCCATCCCCATTTTCTTTGTATACTTTAGTTCACCCATGACCATCTGCTTCAAGCACTTTTGTAGTTTTGATTGTTTGTTGAAAAAGACTTCTATGTACATGGTGGCATGGATCCTATCTCCACTTGTTTTCTTTACTTTAGTTCACCCATGACCATCTGCTTCAAGCAATTGTAGATTCGATTCTGTTGGTGTGTTGAGAGAGACTTCTGCATGGTGGAATGGTTCCCATCTCCACTTTCTTTGTTGACAGCAGGATCAACAGAAACGAGATTATCGATGTTGACACGTCGTACGACATCCACGTAGTTCATGCTACTCACGCCACACAATGCATATGCAGATGAATCAAATTCATATACAATAGACGTGTCATCGCCCATTTCTGAGAGAGCTCCTGCGCATTTAGGAATCATTTTCATCATTTTTATTGTGTTAACCTGACATTTTACCCTCATTGGTACTTACTGTCAAGCTTGGTCATTTAACCAACCGTTGGTTATTTTGAGTCTTTATGGCTTTAGCATAATTAAATAGAAAAAGAATACATTTATTTCAGGAATATTTAGTCCACAATAACATCCTCTATAGCCATCTTGTCAAAAAACTTATGCCATGTCAGCCTAAAACTGCCACGTACATCTTTTATTTGACGGAATGATGTATTTTTGTTAAGAGATAACCACTGCTTCAATGGTGAGAGATCGTCGCTGAATAAAACTGGTACAGTAAGTGGAAAGTCTTCGATTTGTTAACCTTAAAGCTATTATGGGTAGATGATAGACTGGAAGGCTCTGGAGATTGGGGTCTATGTTGACCTTGACATTTCACGAATGTCTACAAGATTATTTTAGACAGTTACTTACACCGTACAACTCTGTCCAAATTATGAGTTACCTACACGGTTTTGTACACTATCCAAGTATTTCGGCTTGAGGTTTTTGATTAGGTAAAAGTCCCGTTCCAGTTCCAAGCCTGGTTTTACAAATTCATGTTTTGCGGATGTTCCGCAAGTTTCTGCTATTAATACATCAGTGCCAGTGTCCAAATGCAACAGCAGTCGAGGACAGCCTCTTGAGAAAGTTGATCGTGATGAGTGATCAAAGAGAGATGTGTTTAGATCCAGGCGCCAAAAAACTACTCCTTACTTTTGAGATTGCTACCGCAGTAGCTATTTCCTCACGATATAATATATCTTCCCGTTATATTGAATCAGTGGACTTATCTTTGGAAATAACGAGAAGATATTTTTCGTGTCCATATTTTTCGGGTGATAGTCTCTTCAAGTCATCGCCTTTCCGCATTCTTTAAAATATTTCTCATACAGAAAATGGGTGTAAGAAAAGCTTAATACCTTATTGTACACATAATACACTGTCCATATTTTTTCTGGATAAATCATTAATCATTGTGGAAATTATTTAGTAAAAAGCTAATTAACAGAAACAATATATTCAAGGAGCCAATTTGCAGAACGTGATCTCTTTAGCCCCTTTTATTTATTTATTTATTTTATTTATTTATTTATTTATTTATTTATTTATTTATTTATTTATTTATTTATTTATTTATTTATTTGTTTGTTTTTAAGGAATCGAGGATACAATTATCTGACTTTGTGTTTATTGATGGCACCGTTTTTATAATATTTTATAGCTTTCAAGGTTTCATACATTGGAAGATTATCGCACTCGTTTTTATGATTAGAAATTGGCTCTTGACAGTTGAATATTCCGATTAGTAAGTAGGATCCTCTAGTGTTCAGTAGCATTAATAATTCAATTGTTTGAAGAGATGAAAAGGTAAAAATAATTATGGCTTACATTAACTAACAAAGGTATTTATATCACAGTCGCTTTTACTTACAAACCTAAGCAGTAGCATTTGTAGATTATGGTAACATATGGATATAGGTATGAGATCATGCAGATATGTCAAATCTATCTTGCGTTTCCAATCTATCACATTATTGCAATAAAAAAATATTAATTTCAAGTTTTGCCCTTAAATGGTCATCCTAAACCGGATTCTGACGAAAACAAAACTTGAATCTTTCTTTATGAAGTTCAAAAGAATTGTCTTTCCAGAGGCACTTTATAAATCATAGAAGCTAGATTTAGTAGCTTGTTTCAAGCCAAGCGATGATGTAAAGAATGTATTTTCAATCAGTATATTGTTATGGGTGAAAATATACTTCCAAAGTAAGGCAGCTGAGGATATTCGGTTGCCAAATGACAGGATAGACAGGCTTTTACTTCGACTAATCCGTAGTATAGGTAGAACAGAATGTCAAACAAGAATTATCAAAGAAGGACGGAAGTAAATATGAAACATACAAAAATGCAATGAATAAACGTGATTGTGAAGGAATAGCCTAATCCAGTAAAATATAGTAAACATATTGTTTCAAGAAGAAATAAATTAGCAAATGCGCTATGAAGATGACGAAGGGGTAAAACAGAAAAGAATTAGAAGTATGAATAAA
>NC_061109.1:94265474-94330474 GCF_015104395.2 Macrobrachium nipponense | reverse complement strand
TCCTGATGTTACTTTTTTTATATTGTAACTTTTAAGAGTAAAATTGCGTCTAAAACTGGTGTTGATTTTGTCTTCGTCGGCGGTTAGTTCGAAGGCGCCTCTTATCCTGTCACCTTCGCGGCTTTCTCGTGGTAGCTCATAGTAATGACTTTTGAGACCTTTTCTTCTCAGAGGTCGTTAAGGAGCCACTTTCCATTTTATACGATGTTGCATGAAAGGTTCAGCTGAGATGTTTCACACCATCTCTAATACATAGTAGGTATGTGGCCGAGGATGCCTACTCGTGACCCAAGGACCCGGGGATCGAGAAAATCTGGTCCTTATTATTCTGTAGGAAGCAGTAATAATAGTCACGTGTTCAGAATTTGGTCAATCCAGCCCCGTGCATTAATCTGGTAATCTAAAGATCACTTTTCCCGAAGACGTAAAAGTTTCTCATAGGAGTCGGAAAAGGGTGTATACAACTCTAACTGCCCTTTTAATGACCGTAGCCACTATTTCTTACGTTTCCGTGATAAAACACGCCTGGAGTTGTACGGTACGTCCCCAGGAGAGAACTCAATGATAGACACAAGATCTGTAGCGACTTAGCTACATATTATTAGGGTTCCAAAGGTCCCTCCGAGAAAAATCTAATAAGTTGTTACACTTTTGCTCTGGAACAGAAGACGATTATGATGTAAAGTCTCAGTTTTATCTCAGCTGTCTTCAGATTTATCAACCTCCTGATAGATCAAGATCTTTCAAAGAGTGTAGTGTGAAATATTGGTTAGGATACCTAACGTAGGGGCATTTCTGCTGTAAAAATCCTGTCCTCCATTAAAATGTAGTCATTCTGTATCTTACTTTTGCCACGCCATTTATGTATGATGGTTTTGATTTAATTATTTGTTATAATTAAAGTATTCTGATGAGGATTTTCTCAGTTAGTGATGGTTTATGTTCTTTCTGGGAATATTGCGGCTGTATCGTTCATTTCAGACATAAGACATACCAAACCAAACACTGAATAAATTTGCGATCTGTTTCTGCTGCTTTCATATAATCATACTGAATTTTCTCGTTTAGTTTGTACTATATGTGATATAAGAACAAATATATCACTCTTATTACTGCTCTGCACAATTAACTCACGACGATGAGAAACCAGGCAAGAAACCATTGTTTTATCTCAAAACAATTACAATGACATATGTTTAAAGCCGAATTACCAGAGCATCAAAAATGATAAAAACTAGACTGTGAAATAATTTCATTTTAATTGTGCAAAATGTCATGTTACCGAAGTCTGAAAAAGTGTTCTAAGACTTTTTCAGATGAAAGATACAGAAGTGAGTGGAATTACAAAATATGCTCAAATGTTATCACTGAATATTGTATTTTCAATATTCTACATATAATTCTTTCATGTAAAATGCATTAGATCTTTTCTTTATTTTTCGTGTTCATGTTCTCATTTATTTTAGCAACATTTTATTTGGTCTACGCTGCATGTAAGATCTTTAATATTTTGATGTCATTTGCTTTGCTTAATGTATTGCTGTTTTTTTTTTTTCATTGATTCACTTGGTGTTTTAAAATACAGCAGTTCATCTTCTTTCCCCTTTCATTTTACTTCAAAAATGTTTGCATCCATCCACCATCTCCTATTCAGTTACTTTTTGTTTCCAGAGAAAGCTTTTTATAACCCATTGTTTATTCAGTATGCAAGAACACTTCAGTAATCATGAAACATTTTACCATTTGAACAGAGAAACTTTTAAAGAATAGATAAATGAAAGGCCTAAAAACACATCCCAGCGTCTGTTTTCATTTTTGGGAACGCAACAACAACAACAACAAAAATACAAGGAAAAGCGCAAGCATACCTTTTGCTTTAGAAATATATATACTCTTCGTTGTGATATAAAGAATTCGTCTGTTGGAAATAACAACATATTGATGGTGCAAGGAACGATCGTTAACAATGCATATCTAATATTTTCAGTGCAACCAATATCCAGTGCACTTCCTGCTTACTACAGTGGGAAATGTCAATGTGTTTGAAGATAAGAGGATTCATTCCGTGACGTAGTCTAATAACCGTTCTATTTCAGTAAATGCGTGATGCAAAGACCTGCCCACGTTGCATTGTAGACTGGGGAAACAAGCAAAAACTGCTTGCGAGAATATAGCAAAATCCTTTTCGGTATAAAATGTAAACATCTGCTTCTGACACGTTGATTTTACTGAGATTGGCATGAACCGGTCAATCTTTATCGTTGTGCTGAAAGGTGGGGGGGGGGGGGGGGGGGGGGGGGTTAAAAATGACAAACCCGGCTGAGACTAGCCATTCCTGCTCATCTTTTTCGACATGTTCAACCGGACAGGTCAGCTTAGCCAAGACTGGCATTACCCCCCGCCAGTCTGTGGTGTGTGTGGGGATGGACTAGCAGGACGACTGGGTTCACCCACATATTTTGACACGAATTTATTGATTTTTACCCCCCCCCCCCCCCCCCCCCCCCCCCCCCTCCCCCCCCCCCCCCCCCCCCCCCCCCCCCCCCCCCCCCCCCCCCCCCCCCCCCCCCCCCCCCCCCCCACCCCCCCCCCCCCCCGCGGTAGTAGTCTGCAGTTTTTTTCCCACGCTGTAGTAGTCTGCAGTTTTGCCCTATGTACTTACTATATGTGCCCAAGTTGTGGTATTTTGATTTACAGCAGACCAAGAAACGTTGCTAAGAACCTTAATGTTGCAATTAACCTTTCCTCAGGAGGTGTAGACTTCCTCATCACTGTATCTTTCTTTGTTATTTTTGCCGACATAAGGAATAAAAGGTCTCCCAAGACATCATCACTCATTTTGAAATAATTTCTATAATCTTCTAGTTTATTTTCCTTTAATTCTTTCAGTGAAGTCATATGATAAAGCCTCTCTTTCTTAGCCATGGTTTCACCAATACTTTATGATTATTCTTGCATATTTTATGCTCGTATTCGTCTTGCAGGAGTGCCATTATTATTATTTCACGTATCTTCCTTTTACTTGGTGCCATGATTTAAAAACACTTACTTTATCAGGACCCTACAGGACTGAAAGGAACACGGCCACTGCATATTAACTCTGCCCTCTCAAAATGTGCGTAGAGCAAGTCATCTGCGGGTATGGGAGCGCGCGCTAATCCCGGCAGGACAAACCCGATGCCAGTCGCGTACGTGTATGGCCAGCTTTACCAAGACCTTGTTCAAATAGTATTCGCAGAAAGCTTTGTGACCAGCACGTTCCGTAAAATATTAAAAACGAGGTGAGTAGCGCCTAAACGCAAAACCTGATGGTTCTAATCTTCCAGCTAATTAGAATAATCATGATAATTGCAACAAACTCCGGAGAACGAAATTAAACAAGTAAAAAATGCGGCGAAGTTACCTCAACCCCGGCCCGATGGTGGCCTGTCCTATAGCGTTGCCAAAACGGACGATCATGGCTAACTTTAACCGTAAATCAAATAAAAGCTACTGAGGTTAGAGGGCGGCAATTTGATATGTTTGATGATTGGAGGGTGGGTGATCAATACCAATTTGCAGCCTTTTAGCCTCCGTAGTTTTTAAAATCTGGGCGCGGAAAAGAAAGAAAAAAAAAAAAAAGTGCCGACGGACAGACAAATAGCCATCTCAATAGATTTCTTTTACTGAAAATTAAAAATTAATCTATTTAGCAAGAATGAGAGTTTTGCAAGTAAGAAATCACACCCCATGAAGGGGAAGTGGTGAGAGCTCATCATTCACGCGGAAGAAGTTATTCAAGGCAATGTGCAAAAGACCGTAAATAAAACAACTGCATTATCAAATGAATATCTACGTTGTGCAATATGTCACTTGAAAAACAAGAAAAGCGTTATTCTAAACCTCGTATCTTTATTCTTTCGAACCTCGTATCTTTATTCATTCAGGACTCATCTTAGATAGTTGATTTCCTCGCGAAACTCAATTGAAGAAATCAATTTTTCTTGAAAGTAGCTTACGGGAGCAGTCCTTTTCTGTTTTAATTATTCTTAGGTTATTTTCCTTCCGTTACTTCTTACTGGCGGCTACTCACCTCATCTGGGTCGATTTTTATCTACTTTCATCGAGTTTTTTTGTGACATCACTCAGTCAAGTGGTTGGAGCTGTATTATAGATTTGGTGCACTTATAGATTAATGTTCAGTTTTATTATTTTTTTTTTTTAATGTTACTTACGTTTTAACGTAACTTATTGTGTTTCAAGTATGGTTTCTAGGTTGACTTATAGAGAACTATTATATATATATATATAAATTATATATATATATATATATATATATATATATATATATATATATATATAAATATATATTCATATTTATAGGTATGTATGTGTGTGCATGTACGTATGCATGCAAAAGCGTATGTATGTAGGTATGTTTTCTTAATAATAAAATAACAAAATACATAAAACTGGCTGAGTGAGAAATGTGTAGGAAAATCTGTGTGTGAAATATAAGCACTAATCATATGCGCAAATTCAATCCATTTGGAATACACTAATTGCGATATAAATATTCTAAACTTACCTCTGTCGGTATCTTCACTACAGATGAATTTATTTCTCAAATAACTGAACAACATTGAATATCCGGGTTCCTTTCACATGTTTTCGTTGTCATATGAGGGAAAATGATAGGGCACCAAGACTCCAGGGACCTTGGTTCCATTACTGTTTTCGAGAGGGTGAATCCACCTGTCCTATCTGTTGTTCTGCTGGTGACATACTTTCCGTTTTCTGTTCCGGCTTTGTCTGTCCGTCCTTTCCCAGATCTTGAAAAACTTCAGAGGTATGAGGGCTGTCAATTGGTATGGTGAGCATCCACCCTCCAATCATCAAACATAACAAATGGCAACCCTCTCGTCTCTGTAGTTTTTATATTATTTAAGATTAAAGTTAGCCATGGATCGTGCATCTGGCAGCGCTTTTTGGAGGTGTGGGACGCGCCCTCACTCTACCTCATCTGGGAAGCAACTGAAGCGCTACCGGACTCAGTGATGCCGTTTTTTTTTTCACAACATTGGGTTTTAGCAGTGTTACCATATGCAGTTCATCTGATTTTTTTTTTTTTACTTTATTTATGATTTAATGGTTAGAAAGCGTATTTTACGATGTAGAATTATTTTCCGTGATGTTAGAAAACTACACGACACTAGCTTAAGTATATAAAGTATTTTTGACGAAGAAAAATAAAATTTCAATAAAATTCATTTGTATAAATAAGCAGGATTTGTTTTAAAGCTTTATTTTCATAATAAAACATAAAAAGGCAAAGTGAAAAATTCTTTTCTTCAGTGCCGTGGCCTATGGTCGGAAAAGCCACGGAGGGTTGCCAGATGTCACCAGAAAGCCACGCTAATAGACGAAATTCCTCAAAACGCCAACTCAGCAGCTGATATTTTTGTACGGCATTATGCGTTGTACAGAAATCTCGTTTGGGCAGAAGAAACTTCGATGCATTTTTTACTTGTTTCTTCTATTTTCTCACTTTACTAGACGAATTTGCTCATAATTAATCTGTGTGATTCCAGTTGCCATAAAGTCCCTAACATGCTGCCTCTGGTATTAAGTAACCATTAAGCAAAAATTATCGTTCGAAAAATGGTACCTACATAGTTACTTTTGAATATCTCTACTTCTTAATAATATCTGCAAAATTCCCAATAAACCTCCGACAAAATATAAATTGAAAAGGAAAAGAGAGTGAGAGAAAAGCTAAAAGCAATAAAATAACTATAAAATTATCATAATATGAGTCTAGTCAGTGTCAGCACAAAAATAAAATTTGTAATGTTTCGTTTGCATTCTAGATTTTTTGTGAGTCCATTACTTACAGTGATTCATTAACATAATGTAATGTTTAGGTCATTAAAGTTAGATTTTTAAGGTAATGAACAGTAATACGACATGCAAAACTCTCTCTCTCTCTCTCTCTCTCTCTCTCTCTCTCTCTCTCTCTCTCTCTCTCTCATGGACATGGATTCCAGTGGAAGTAATTGTTGATCACGAATCTCGGAGATTCGGAACTCACGAACGAATAATCAGATTCACTCACGATATGAAGGATTTTTCGGGCAGATCACGGAAACGTCGGAAGATTACCAGCGAACGGACGGACTGTTCTCGGACCACCAGATTGCTGTGATTAAACAATGATTTTATGATATTTTTCATGGGGCCCCAAATTAAGCCACAGTCCCATCTGTGATGATCCCCGGGGGCTATTGTCGTCTCCCCGATTTTATTTCGGATGTCACAATTGGAGAGGAACAGAGAAGAAGCAATTTCGAGCGCCAATCTCTCCGTCATCTTCAAATGCATTCTGCAACTTTCTCCGGTTAGGCCTAATTCTTACTTGCTATTAGGATGGTAATGATGACGTTCAAGTAATGGATTGACGTGATATTTTTTCACCGTAATGGCATATTCATTTGAGCATATTTATTTTGGATATGCAATTGATTTAAGGATTACATTGCTTAGCAACTAACACAATTCTTCAATGATAGGGTTTTTCTTCAACATTATAGATATTGTACTAATCTATCGTGTGACATTCCAAATAACAGTCTTTACTGCTTTCAACTACAGTACAGAGCGAATTTATTGTCAGTCTTTTCTTCAGAAATCATCCTTTGCATCGGTAGTAAGACAATTCTGGTAATATGATTCCATATAGGTTGAAACAGACACCATTTATGATTCTGGGTTCAAGATGGTTCCTGGCGTTCAGCCTTTTAGTGGCTGATTCCTTAAAAATAAGCTTTTCTTTCAGTCTACCTTTATTCTTTCTTGAAAGGAAGAATAAATAAAGTTTCCGCCTTCGTTCCAAAGTCAAAATCTTCCAGTGATTGCCGCTCCAGTTTTCTGATGGAATTATAGAAGAGAGAGAGAGAGAGAGAGAGAGAGAGAGAGAGAGAGAGAGAGAGAGAGAGAGAGAGAGAGAGAGAGAGAGAGAGAGAGAGAGAGAGAGTTAACGCTACATAAGATATGAGCTGTGTATAAATTTAAAATTTTTATTGACGTACGAATACATGAATAATACAATGGGACTATATGAGACTTTTTGTCTTAACTTACTGTGGCAGGATGTACTGCTTCATTGCGTAATAATGAAATTATTACCCAAACAAAAACTTCTTTCAGATTTCTTCTGAAGACTGAAAGAGAAACCCACAAAATTACTGTGTACAACGTGTTTACTTACAAGTATTTACATTTTATTTTTCCCCAACACTCGAGTACTTTCAGGCCCTATTTGTGGCCCTATTTCAAGAGATATTGTGTAGGCTGACCCCACACATCTCTTGAAAAAGGGCCACAGATAGGGCCTGAAAGTACTCGACTGTTGGGGGAAAATAAAATGTAAATACTTATAATTATCTAAACGCGTTATACACTGATTTTGTGGGGGTTTTTTCAATGAAATTATTATTGTTTGAGGAGTCGGGTCATGATTATTTTCGAGAAGCAGAAGCCGAATTGATAATATTTATTAATAATTGATGGGTCACGTTCTGGGTCTTGGAAAAAAAAAGGCGTGATCCGACCTCCATCTTACTCGGGGCATGTGCTAAAATCTACCGCCAAATAGAGCCTTGTTTCATCAACGAAAATCAAAATAAAAACAATATATTTCAATAGAAATAATTTTCTGTAGTGTTTAACACTCACATTATTTATTTTTTTACATTTTCATTTTGATAAATAAATCATAAATATCTTATCCTAAAATTCCTGTATCTTTCACTCAAAGCAAAATACTTTTTTCAGACCGGTTTAGGCTTTTCCAGAGGGCTTTAATAACCCACAACAAGAACAACAACAGTAGCAACAACAACAACAAAGTAGTTTGTAGGCTTACTCCCCGAGTAAGCGAAAAGGAAAAAGTTCTAAGGTTCTCGAAGTCTTAGCGAGAATTGAATATTGTTCATTACGCTTTTCATATGTTATTCGTGGGACAAATTTATTAGCTAGAGTGTAATTAATAACATGTTAGAAATGTTGTAGTTCGCGCTCTCGCTCACATGAATTGCCACACAGCTTCTCAGTATCTGCGGTTTGTTTCGTGTCGTTAACAGGCAATCGAACTTCTTGAAGTCCCGTAAGCAATGTCATATAAATGACTGAGTGAGAGCATGTCTACCTCCGTGAATATGAAAAATGTCTTTATTCGTCACCATTTATGAAATGCGTGTATTGGCTAAGTTCTGAGCTTCATTTTCACGAGCTTAGACCACTCATACTTTTCGAAATTGGAAATAAGTAAGTAGCAGTTAGGAAGAAATGCCAGCTTAATTCTTGTCAGGCTCAGGGACTATAACCTTCATACATCGAATGTCAACAAAAATCATTGTCCTACAGAAAACATTCGAAACTTTAGTTTGCGGAACACTGTACAATCACGGGAATCGTGCTCTTCGTAGTTACTGGACCAATTTCGTTTCATTTATCAGGCTAATGTTCGCATTGTTTACGATTTCCCCTTCCACCATGATGTCCAGACAACGTCCCTTTCAGGGTCTTATGGTCCTCATCGACTCTGTTACTGTTTTCAGATACCATTTGGGTAGTTATATGGTGATTTCGGCGTATTAGGACCTGTAAAAGTTTCGGCTTTATCCTTTTTAAGGCTCGTCCAACATAAATATTTCCATTCTCTATGAATATCAAAATTTAATTTCCGTACAATATGAAATCTGTTCCAGAAAATTTTAACCTTTCTTGGTGACGTCCTTTTTAAAAAAAATCATATAGGTCTACCTTAACCAGGAAAGACTGCAAAAATTCCGTATGATTTGAGGCTCTATGACTCTACGTATAAAATAAAAAAAAAAAAAACTGACATGGTTGGGTTTACTGTGTTATAGGGCTATTACTAAGTAAAAGACGTTTTACTAACGCAGGGATGGGCAAACTTTTCAGTGTAAGGGCCGCATTAAAAAATTCACAACTTTATAGGGCCGCATAGAATATTAAGGAAAACAATTAATATTCAAATAGACCAAATAAATGGCTTTTAAAGAAATAATGAAATAGATTTTATTAATATTTTAAAGTACTTTAGAAGATTCACATGAAATGCATTTATTAATATTCAAAATAGACAAAATAAAAGGCTTTTAAAGAAATAATGAAATTAATTTTTTAAATATTTTAAAATACTGTAGAAGAGTCACATGACATGCATTTATTTGAAAGACAAACTAACTCAGTTGGAAGACAATTTTCATTAGTTAGTACCTTAAAGTAGGAACTTCACATGAAACATTTGAAAGACAAAATAGCCTTTCTCTTTCAAATTTACTAACATATGGCGAGCCGCGTGAATTCCGTAGTTTGCCCCCACCTGTACTAAAGATTTGAGTTTGCAGGAGTCGTATCTGGAAAATATATTCATGTTTGGAATTCAAAAAGTTTGTTTACTATTATTCTAACTACCATGCCTCTCCATGCCAAGTTTCATGATGAATTATAATTGTAATGTAGCATTCAATTCCCGTGGTAACAGTAGTCAAGAAAAATATAATCTCACTGAATAAGAGTTCCAATAAGATTGCCTTTTCTTGTAAGTGTCACAGAAATTTAATCATAAGATGACTGATTATTTCTTCCAGTTTAATTCGTATTTTAATTAGATTCGATGGATCCTATTCACTACATTGATATTGTGTCACATTTTATTTCTGTGTCTCTTTATTTAAAGATAATGCGTCACCAGATGACTGTACGAGCTTTCAATATGCACAGAGGGAGATCTGTACTAGTTAGACATGAGGATTACATGTGATCAGTCTCATCAATGTTTCATTTTGAAGTGTAATTGTAACTAAAAGACATTATGAAAGAAGAACGACATTCGTATAATTTCCTCTGTACTGTAGTACACAATTTTCCAGCATCAATCATTAATCTTTTGGTTTACGACAGAAATTTTATTTCACTGGGTCAGAGAGACAATATATCAGGTGAAATTTACACGCAATCAACTCTCTCTCTCTCTCTCTCTCTCTCTCTCTCTTCATTGAGCGGAAGAGGGCTGTTATTATCATAACTACGTCATTGTCTATGGGAATGCTCTGATTTGCAGAAGCTTTTCCATATTAATGCCTAATTGTCAGATTATTTCGATCTGTCATTAGCAGGAAACTCTTAATGAGCAGACAGTATAATTTCCAATTGGAAAGGTAAACTTAGTACTACAAATTCACATTAATTAGTTTCTCCCACTCGGACACATTTCTGTAACGAGAAGTCGAACAGTCTAGAACATTTACATAACGAGGTCTATCATTTAATTATTCTATAGAATTATGGGCCACACACGCATATATACAAACACACACACACACACACACACACACACACACACATATATATATATATATATATATATATTATATATATATATATATATATATATAGGCGTCTTTACTTAGAAACGATACCACACCCTCCTTAATATACGTATATATATATATATATATATATATACGTCTATATATATATATATATCTTAATATATAGTATATATATATATATATATATATATATATAATATATATATATACTATATATATATATATATATATATATATATATATATGTGTGTGTGTGTTTGTGTGTGTATATATATATATATATATATATATATTATATATATATATATATATATATAGATATATGTATGTATGTGTATATATATATAGTATATACATATATATATATATATATATATATATATATATATATATATATATATATGTATATATATAGACATATATATATATATAGTGTATTTAAGCGTTAGTATGCGTGTAATTTTGTTGAGGTCTGGATCTTTATATTTCAGCTGTTCAAGCAATTCTCTGTTTTTGACTGCTTTAGTATCATGAAGCACTCGCGCCTATTTTCAATGTCTTTTGTCTTTCCAAGCATAGCCTGAATCATCGTAGTTAAACCTGAGACGTGTTTTATTAGGAATCTCGCTATTTTTTTTTCTTTTGTCCTGATCTACTTTTCTCTAGTTAAGAGCCTCTTTTTTTTCGCTTATTTCTGAATTTTGATTGAGTTTCTTTAAGTACAACCTCAAGGTAAGAAGGTAGTGTCTTAGGATGTCAACTCCTTTGCATTCTTGATATCTTGCATTCGCTGAATGTTGTGACTGTCCTGTACCAATACTCCAGAGCTATGCTTAGTGCCCTTACAATTTTCTTAGAATGGTTGAGGACATGTAAGCTTCATTTGATTTTGTCCTCCAACTATATAGAAATGGCCAATAGATAGTTTCCATTATTTTTCCTACTTTACGCTCGTTCAAAAGTGTATTACCTACTATTCTTGTCATTTCTCCTTCAAAGAGGCGTTCCTTGCAAGTATATTACATAAACACAGAAACCAAATAAAATATTTATGAAGTTGTTTCCGTACCGCTCCTTCACAAGTAATGTGTACCAGAAACGGTAAAATGCCATTATTTTCCCATTCAACACTGAATTCAATACCCGGGGAAAGCTTATTAAATGCTACAAAGAATGAATTACAACCCTCATTATTGTGGGGATACATTGCAAAAATGTCGTCAATATATCGAATCCATAAAACAGGACGTATGTTTGGGGGAACTGTTGTAAGTAATTCAGCCTCAAAGTATTCCATAAACCGATTAGCAATGACTGGAGGAAAAGGAGATATGCTGACGACATTTTTGCAATATTTCCCCACAACAATGAGTGTTTTAATTCGTTGTTGGCAGCACTTAATAACCTTTTACCATTTGTCGAAGTTGAGGTAGACCGATCAGGTAATGAGTAGCATCTCATGTAGTTTAAAGGAGGCCCACCCACTCAGAGAGTGACGTACATTACTTCCCAAATCACTCAATCTATGTCAATAAAAGTGTAATATCAGGATTGTTCCTTCGGGCTCATAGAATTCGTGACCTTCAGTTTTTAGAGAGATCAATCACCTATATGATACGTTTAGTCAGTTAGGATCCCCCAAAAATTCCATTTCCTTGGCCTATCTACTGCTGAATGCTCATGATAAGCAATAGTAACAAAACCCAAGTGACATTAAAAAACTTTTTAAAACTGCCTTATTCCAAAGAATCATCAAAAAAGAAAACCTGCAAGATTTTGGATCAACTGAAAATTAGATTGGCGATCGCCTTCGACAATTCTTCCCAACAGAAGCGTCTGCAAGAATTCTGTTAAGAATCATCAATTAAATTCTGGAGTCTACATCATTCCCTGTAAAGTTTTTTTCCAAGTCTTTGTTGGGGAGACTGGAAGAGACTGCTCAGTTAGATTAGCCAAGCAAATGTACGTAGGACCGGTGCCAGTAACTGTGTCGTAGCCAACCACTGTCTTGATTTGGACCATCAAAATCCTTTTAACAAGGCAAAGATTAGCTGCAAGTCTCATATTAATACCAATAAAAAAGAATAGTGGAGGGAGTTGGATACTTTCCAATGAACCGAGGCCTTCGCCTCCGAGGAAGTTTGACCAGTTAATATGCCTGACGGCCAATCTGCGCTTAAGCCATTTGAGAGGAAATTGCTCCTACGGCCAGTGAACGACTCTAACAAGGAAACTCCTACAACAAACAATGGTGCTCAATGAAGACTCCGGAATGACAGTTTCCGTTTTAGTTGGCCATTTAAAAATGTTTCAGTTTTACTGTTATTTCTTTGTAAACTTTGCAATCTTTGCTTAGCACAGCCGCAAAAGGACCTTAGGGAAGGTCGAAAGCTCCTGTTCTGTCTTTACCCATTTAAGCTTGGTTGTATAAGAAGCTTTTTCTTAACCACTCCAGACAAACGCGAAGAATAAGTTCTCGTAACTGAGCTAACGTAATAGTAAATATGCTCTCAGTGGATATTATTACGGGGGGTCATTTATCTCACATGGAAGTCTACTCACTCCCCAGAATGTAATCATTCTTACGAATAGCAATTGAATATCCTTACTTTCAAAGTGTCCGCACAGCACAGATGAAGCATTCGCATAGCAAGGCTTTCCTGCCAACGACTATGTGACCTCGAGGGCAGAGTTGGCGAAAGTGAATATAGAAAAAATCTGTAGACGTTTGACAAACAGGACCATCCTTGAATTATTACAAACACAGGATTTGAAACCCAGATCCATTTACAACCCCACCCTCTCTCTCTCTCTCTCTCTCTCTCTCTCTCTCTCTCTCTCTCTCTCTCTCTCCCCTATATCACTAACTAATTTTACATCTGTAAAGAACTCTCCAAAAAAAAAAAAAAAATAATGAAAAATTGCTAAGTCAAGATAAACTCCGACTTACAATGCTTCCATGTAAATGTCAGGCAAACCACAAGCTTAAACCTTGCTCACATAAAATGGGATACAAAATTTCCATTCGCACAACATTCACCTGGAATGTTATGCCTTTGGATAACATGGAAAGGTCACGAAGTGATAAAATGATTGACTTTTTAAGAGTTGCATTTAAAACAAAAAAGGAAAAGTGAAAATAAATATTAAAGCGAACTCTTGACTTTCAGAGGTCAGAAGCACACAACACACACACACAAAGAGAGAGAGAGAGAGAGAGAGAGACGAGAGAGAGAGGAGAGAGAGAGAGAGAGAGAGAAAGAGAGGTAAGGAGCGGTTAATTCTAGGTTACGTATGGCTTTTGTAGTCAAGTTCTAGATTATATTATTCCAACTACTAGACTCAAAACAAAACAATATGCAAAAGATCAATTTTAGAATACGAGTAATATATATATATATATATATATATATATATATATATATATATATATATATATATATTTATATACGCAGATAGATAGATAGATTGATAGATACACACACACATGTATATATATATATGTGTGTGTGTCTGTATGTATGCATATTGAATGGTTGTCAGCGAACGAAAATAATCGCTGAACAAGTGGATTATATGAGCTGACTTTAGAAACTTTACTTATGACTTACCAGAAATGATTATGACAAATAAATATTTGCTATTACACGTGTATAACCATAGTACACTCGCGATTATATCAGCATACCCATATATACATCTACTGCGTAGTGAGAATGCATGTCTGTACGTATGTTGAATACAGACACACACATAAACACACAAATATATTCATATATATATATATATATATATATATATGTGTGTGTGTGTCGTGTGTGTGTGTGTGTGTAATTATAAATATAGAATTTATAAAATATATGTATATATATATACATTATATATATAGGTACATACATACATTGTTATGCATGTGTGTATAGTAATACGGATCGAAAGAAATTGCAATGTGTCATATTAAGGTCAATATCTTCGGTAATCTTTTTCTATTATTACGGCAGAGAGAGAGAGAGAGAGAGAGAGAGAGAGAGAGAGAGAGAGAGAGAGAGAGAGAGAGAGAGAGAGAGAAATAGAGAGAGATGGAGAAAGAGAGATGAGAGAGAGAGAGAAAGAGAGAGAGAGAGAGAAAGAGAAATTAGCGGAAGAAAAATAAGAGGAAAAAAGTATCAGCTTTCTATAGAGAGGAGATGATTGCTACACACAAACCAGACCAACTAGACACTATTTTTTTTTTATAGTAGTAGTGCAATTAGGATAACTTAGTATCATCCACCGCTGCTCGTGGTAAATAGGCTTCTAAATCGGACCCCTTTACTTCCTAACGCAGCAAGACATGGTAAATTCGGTTCGCGCCACACCAATCCGAACACGAACACGCATAACTAAACAAGGCAATACAATGACCCTGTGACCTAACTCGTAACCGCAGAGAGAAAGCGCGCAAAAGACCCACCTCCTGAACAACTGAGGGCAAAACCAGTTGGGGCGACTCCTAAGAGTGATGCCTTCGTACAGCCGTCACACCTCTGATACCTCGAAGGGTTACAGTGAAATCATCTGTGTATTTGTAAAGAAAAAAAATTAAAAGAAAAGAAGAAAAAAGTGGATGCATCAAAATAAGTAATAATATAATTTGTTGACATGACATGCGTTTCATATATATATATATATATATATATATATATATATATATATATATATATATATATATATATATATATATATGTATATATATATATATATATATATATATATATATATATATATTTATGTATTTATATATATATATATATATATATATATATATATATATATATTGGTTAAAGAACACGCCGCCTAGATTTAACAAACTGTAACCCCAACCCCCCACCCCCTCCCTTTCTGTTTTTGTATACAAAAGGCTGTCAACTTTTATTATGTTCAGTGTGAACTTGAAAATGTAGAATATACTAAGAAAATACATGTTCCAAGTCCCCAGTTTATCACTCACCTTTCTACCGTGGATTTATATATATATATATATATATATATATATATAATATATATATATATAGATATATATATATATATATATATATATATATATATATATATATATTAGTCCACTGGTCATTTTCCTACCAGATATGATTGATGTATTTGTAGCAGCCTACGATAAACTTTTAATTTCTGTATGTCTTCACACCTTTAGGAAGATACGCTTCCTACTTAAAAGCATTACAACTCAAAGTCAGGGAGAAACAGGCAGGTGAGCCGAGGAGCAAAAATCGATTCTTAATGTTCTTCTCACCGCCCACTAACTCTAGGCTCAGTCACTAAGAAATTCATTTAGAAAACATTAAGTTTTTTGTTAGAATGAAATGGCTGCTGATTCATTCATTAGTTCAAGTCGATTGTCGTTACAACTTCTATAGTCATTGAGTGACATTTTAAAAAAGTTTTCTAGCTTTCTAGAGTCCTCAGATGAGTTGAAGGATCCTACCATGAAAACGTCCGAGTTGAGTCAACGATAGCACCTATGTCAGAATTGACAAAAAAAAAAAAAAGCGTCACCTTTTACGAAATATGTGTTAAACAACAATCCTACTTGCATACTCCTTTTCCAATCAACTGTCAGTAAGTTTCTTGTAAAAGAGCGACAGAAAATATTGAAGAATATTTTCAAAATGAAGTAGAGAAAACCCGTTTTGATCTGGACGAGACTGCGATCTATTCCCTATAAACTATCTAGTGAAATCGTTAGCTACATACGTAGGAAATATCAGTGGATGACATTTGTTTGAGGAAGAGAATTTGAAAATGAGATCAAGAAAAAACCTCACTGAGAGGTGGCGAAAATAGAGACAAAATCTATGAAAAGAAGAACTATTTCTTAGAGATGAAAAGGCAGGTAAGAGCAATGAAGTAATAAAAGCTGGTGGAAGAAATTGTTATAATTCCGAGAAAGGAACAAATACAAACCCAAAAAAAACTGTCACTGGAAGAGAAAAATTAGAAATTAAATTCATTATTCATAAGCGGCCTAGATCATTGATAACTGCAGGAACAACCAGCTGAGTTACGCACGAGAACTCACAAACACAGACATGTGCATACATAGCTAATATTTATATATAATATTATATTTAAATATATATTATTAGATTACCATATATATATATATAAATAGATATAGATACATATATAAATATATATATGATATATATTATATTATATATATATATATATATTCCTATAATATATATATATATATATTAATATCTATTATACATATATAAATATATAATTAGATATATTATTTAAGAGATATATATATATTTGTATACGTACTTCCTGAAATCATGATATCAGTTCTATGTATGATGATCATTAGAGAAAACAGTATGCGAAAGAGAGAAGAGAGAGAGAGAGAGAGAGAGAGAGACGAGAAGAGAGAGAGAGAGCGGAGAGAGAGAGAGAGAGAGAGAGACTTTTTTAAGTTACATATAATGAACGGCCGTAAAATTACCACAGCCGAGTGATTTGTGGCTAACGCTCGCAACTAAGAAGGATTAAAAAATTTAAAAAATACATTTCATAGTATTTAGTGAATTAGGTTAAAACTATTTTGCACATACAATAACACAAAACGAGATATATATATATATATATATATATATATATATATATATATATATATATATATATATATATAGTGTGTGTGTGTGTGTGTGTTGTGTGTATGGTATGCATGTATGTATATATATATATATATATATATATATATATATATATATATATATATGTGTGTGTGTGTGTGTGTGTGTGTATGTGTGTGTGTGCGTAGTTATATATATGTGTTATGGCTGATGTCAATAATTGACATGTCTTGTTCAAGTTGTCTTGCAAACTGTTCTTAAAGTGCGTGCGATTATTCCAGAGGAATCTCGTTCATACTTGCATTCATTAATAACTTTACTATTTTTTTATAGTCTAAAGCACATCTCGTCAAATCCTTGATGACACTCAAATAGTAAATAAAGAGATACGCTAGGCGTCCATGAAATTAAGCCATTAAGCAGCTGTTAAAGTTCATTCACCCTCTTATTTGAGAGAGAGAGAGAGAGAGAGAGAGAAAAGCTAAGTTTCACCTCCTTTTGCGGCTCATTGCGGTTAGCCGCGTTCGCTCCGTCATTTTTAACAGCAGAACGTTGCAACAGTCCACTCCGATGTGCAAGTCTGTTCGTCGGTGAAATTGCCGATAAACAGATCAGTATTTATAAGAATAGCAAAAGCTTCTGATGGGATCTGACAGGAACCGTTTCTTTAATGAAAACACGAACGTTCAAAGACTGACAGAGACTCCTGTTTGAACTGCGGATGGATGAAACGCCAAGCTGGAACGGGGAACGCTCCCCCTGAAGCTTGGTTCTTCTCTCATCTCTAAAGTAGCTTGCACCTGGAATTGGATCCTCCCCTCGGAAGGGGAATGTAGAGTAAATAATGGAAAAAAAGGTAAATATTAACTAAAGCATAAGGCAAATTTTAAACATGAGGGCACACGCTTTTATATTCACTTTTTTTTTTCGATAGAAGCAGAGGGGAAAAAGAAAATGGGCAAATGTGTGAGACTGAATCTCTCACCCACGCGTATATTTGGCCTAGAATTGCAAATACACCAACGCATGAATGTTCTTTATATACTGCACACACACGCACGCGCGCACAATTTTATCTATTGTGTCTATAATATATTGAATTTTCTTATGATTTAAATCTTTGTACAAATTAGATGTGCAGGTTGTTTTTCCTGTGTCATGTTTTTAATTTGTATATATTGCAATATTCACAACCCTGAAGATGAGAATTGATAATTTTTCAGAAATTCGGCCAATAAACATAAAATGCTACTCTAGCTGCTTTCCGTTTGAATCCTGACAACTCTCCAGCATTCCAGATTTCGTACACACACAAACATATACATGCATATATATAATATATATATATAAATAATATATTATAATAATATATAGATAGGTATATATTTATATATTAATAATAATATATATATATATACATATAAATGTGTGTGTGTTTGTGTATGTACATACATACATACACACACACACACACACACACACATATATATATATATATATATATGTGTGTGTGTGTGTGTGTGTCTGTGCGTATATGTTAGGGTGCGATAGTTCAGCAACGAAACAGTTCCTTAGTCCGAACCCTACCTACCACTCACAAGTTAAGATACAGAGAGAAGTAAAATGTATTTATATTTAATCAAATATGAACGTAGGCGTAAAAAGCTTCCACAGCAAAAAAAAAAATGATAACCACATCATGCATTCAAGATAATGAATAAACTCGCTTTGACTGAGCAGCGTTCTGGGAAAAAGACTTATTATCCAGTAGATTTCGAGCGCGAATAAGATGGTCTTACTGCGTTCAGCTATCTAATTTGCTTGAATAGACAACTGGGGTCTTCTGATCAAGCTTAGAGAGGGTTTCGAACGAGTGGTTTCGAACGAGTGATGAGAGCTGTCGAAGGGTTTAGTCATAACTTGAGCGGAAATGACCGCCGACTGCAACTCGAAATGATTAGACTTATTTAGATCAAGAGTCTCGATGGGGCACTTGAAGGGACTTAACGGTTCAAAATTGCTTCTCCTTAATGCACTAGTTGCTGCCTGACCTTTCCATTCTCTCGCAGTCAGAGAACAGCTCCCAAGCGCCGTTCCCAGCTACTTTGGATTCGATCTCCTTAATCTTCTGGTGAAGAGTGCGTAGCCTCCTCCCCCTCCTATTGTCAACCTTCTATCCGTGATGGTGAATAAGGAAGTAAGATCCTGTTTTCTTTTAACTGTTTCAGCTTGAGCGTTTCAATTTAGTTCTCTTTATCAGCGGTCCTGTTTGTCTGAATGTCAACAAATTAAGATGAGTTGTACCTGGCGCATGTGATAAGATATGAGTAGTTTCTCAAGAGATCTGTTCAGTAAAGCTATGAAGACTTTGTTGGAAAAGGAAAATAAACTCTAGTGAACTTGGACTCGTCACTGATAAAGTCATATTTTGTCCTCAATCAACCTTCACCATTAAAAAAAAATACTCTAATTGGAAATTTTAAAGCTACAGGTTTATTCCCTTTCTTAATGATTTTTGTGGTAAATAAATGATCTCTTAGTGCGTACAGTTTTACACCAACCATATAACTTTCTGGTTGAAATGATGCTGTGCTGAGGTCTCCTTGTAATTTTGTCCCACTGCAAATACACATTACGGTGTTATACATCCATCATCATTCGTTCCCATGATCGGCAACCCTGTGTTTGGCAGTCTCTTCCACCCCAGCCACACCACCCCTGGCACCCCACCAGCTGTCCTTCCCCTGCAAAGAAATGCTGGTTCTACATCCTTCCATCGCTGCCCCCGCTCCTTTAATAATCCCCTGAGGGAAAATGACCGGGTTCAGGACAACTGAACATGACTCTGATCCTGACCCGGCAACAGCATCTGCATTCTTTGACGATCTTCTGCGTTCTTCTTCCCTGCAGCAGCAAACAAATGAGGGTGCACATCATACTTAGTGCGTGTGCTCGTGTGCGTCCGTGTTTCAACTGCCGGATGTATTTCCAAGAACTGTGAACGCGTTTCCAAGAGCACACTGTTCACCAGCGGTCTCCTGGTCTTACACGTAGATCGCATGTAGCCAAAGCCCAGCCGGCTGACAGAGGCCAAAGCAACACTTCCCGAACAGGTATGTAATCTGCACTCATGACCGAATGTCTGCGATCCGCACCAAGACTCCTTAATCACCGTGAGAGGCAAAAGCAGTATATATTCCTGATCAGTCTTCATCCTTTCTTATGGATTTTATCATACTCGGTTCATTTCACCGTAATATATCTTCCGTGGCCACATATCTTTTCAGATACTGTATCTTTAACACATGATTTTCCGGACTCGAAAGTCTGTGCTTGACGACGAAAGCAGAATAAAAGCACAAGAGGATAGGGATCTTAATCAAAGGTCTTCTGAGAAGTCCTTTGAGGATGATAGTCAAGTGGGTAATCCTTGAGACTAGCATGGCGAATGCTCCTGGTAAACACGACCTCGGAGCGGCGCAGCATCTATAATTAGCGGTCACGTCTTTATTCAGCAAGGCTTACCTGTTCAGAACCAAGCATCTTTAATCTCGCAACGACTGACAGAAGAAAAAGAAAGAATCTTCTTTGTTTGCTAAATCCTTCATATTATGTTGTATGCGCAGTGGGGTGGGAGATGTAAGTTTGTATGTATGTGTTTGTGGGTGTTTGTGTGTTTAGTTGTAAATCCTAGCGAATATTGTTATAAAAATTATTTACAATTCAAATATTTTATTAACTAACCATAAGTTTCACCCATAAACATTCTAATTCTGTGCGAGCATGCGCTAAATAGAAAATACATTTATTTCCTGCCAAGGGCTGTATTTGCAAAGGAACGCGTTTATTTGACATTGCACGTTTGTGAATTACCTGTTTTCCATAGTTTTTCCAACTCCACCCCGCATATCCGAAGGAAAAGAAAGTTTTCTCAAATCCAGAAGTGATGACCATTTTAGAACGTCTTTGTGTCTGTGAACTCCTTGGCCTCTTTCTCATTTCAGGAAAAGGGACAGAGAAAACAACAGCATAACAATACATCCTAAAAAAAAATGGTAAAATGGTACATTAATGTCATTTTTTCTGACATATTCCTGTTGTCGATTCGGTCAGACCGGAATTCCATAACATTCATTTTTTTTCAAGGGCTGAAAAGAAAACTAATGTGGAATCTAAGCATCGTAGTGTATTTCCAAAGAAAGGGATTCCCCACTCAAAGAACTCCTACCTTTGGAGTATAGGCAAAATGAGAAAAAGAAATTGATACAATCTCACTGGATTAGCACGTCTTACAGAGCACATGAATATTTAGGTACATTAGAAGGACCTGAGGCTAATCTACTACAGAGTAGAACCACGGGTAATGGCTTGTGTTTGCTTTCGTACTCTGAACTCTAATACAGCAAAAGATAATACTGGTGAATCTCTTCCAAGTCGTGCACGAATGCATTTCGTAATTTGAGGAGTGTATAATATGTAACAGAAATTCTGTAGATGGGGAACGCAAGATAATATTATTGTTCTCAAATCAAAAGTGAAATAAACGCGTTAATGCAGGCTGACACCTGTGCTCTTGGATCCGTGCGAGTGAGTCATTATTCCAAAGGCGAACATGCGATACTTCTGTTTTCCTAAAAACCTTTAAAAAATACTAGTTATATATACACACATATATACATGATGTATATATATATATATATATATACTATATATATATATATATATATATATACACACACATACAGTTTGCATTCGCGACTTTCTATGTTCACAAACATTGAACCACAAATATCGTTTCATATCGAATTCGCTGCCAAGGCTTTCAAACGACGATTGTCAGTGACCTTGACATTACCTGATATATATAGATATATATAATATATATATATATATATATATATATATTTATAGTATATATATATATATAGTAAATAGAAAATACTACAGGAAAATGACAGGCGTTGTCATTTTCCTGTGACATTCGTTTACAACATGAAGTCACGTGCATCTACTGTGATTTTTTTCTTTTTACAATTAGTAAAGGAATGAAACTGTGATTCACCAATTTGCCCTAGTACCTGAATAGTCTGTAAAGCCAGAGACGATGTTATCAGCTATATATTTTATCAGTCGTAAAACGAAGGAGCACAAGGATCTCCGACAACAATGTTGATTGGGCTTATAGAAGCCCAGTTGTCGCTGGTCAACATTAGATGACACCAACTTCAGCGTTCATTAACTTTAATATATAATTACTTATAGTGATATGAATGTCGATAGCATATACATTTACATATACATACATTATTACACACACACAGACACGCCCGTGCATATATATAATAATTATATATATAGATATATATATAATATAATTATATCTATATATAATAATTATATACATTACAATTAGATATAATTAAAATATATAATTATATATATATTATTAGTATATATATAATATTATATTATATTACATTATATACATATATATATATATATATGTATATATATATATAAATTATTGAATATTTTGGCTCTCCTTCCTACTGGCCAGTGAAAAATAAAAAATAAACATTTACGTGGCACAAAATCATTGTGAGAAAATTAGGATTGAATGTATATTGTAACGAAAAAGGCTTAATCTAATACCCATTTCCTTTATAAGAAGGGGTTTCTTTGTAGGTCAGGAATAAACGTATTCCACATCCTAAAATCCCTGTACGACATCTTATTCCAGTGTCAACGAGTTTTCGCTTGAAAATGAATCTATCGGATGACAACTTCGCTCGTTGGCATCCTCCAATAGTTAACCAAAAAAACCCTGCGTAATCTCCTCCTACATTATTTGCAGTTGTAGTCATTAACGTTTATCGTATGATGTAACGAATGAAATTTTCATATCTACAATGAATCTGACGATATGTTTTTCATTATGAGGATTTTATATCACTGATCTACCTTAAAATATAATGGAACATAGACGTTGATACCAAAGGTACTAATGTATATCCTACAGTAAGTTTTCCTACAAACACTCATTCATAATTACAGAAAACAATCTATTATTTACGGAGGCCGCTTAACTGAATGAATAAGCAGGCAAGAAAGGGATAAGAAAAGACCTAGATCAATCTTTGGTGAGACCAAATGAGATGAGATTTGCTTAAACGTATCTTTGATAACAATTGCTTCGACAATGAAAACTTAATTCTCTTAGACAAAAAGATCATAATTAGGCCTATGAGAGAGAGAGAGAGAGAGAGAGAGAGAGAGAGAGAGAGAGAGAGAGAGAGAGAGAGATGAAAGCAAACGTGCTTATTGTGTTTTGTAGATGAACTGAATGGTATTCTGGGCGTCCTTAACCTTTGATGCCGTGACGCTATTGTGGCGTACAAATATGGAAACATCGAGATACTAGGAACTCTTATTGTCCATTGCATAAGTAAAAAAAAAAAAGCATTATGCAGATTTTTTTTTTACTCAATTTGACTACCTTTCGTCATCAGCAGCTATTTCGCCCCTACTTAACCTGAAGTAATTCATAATGTATATGCAGAGATATTTTTCTCAACTTCAACATCACTTTCAACACCACTTGACGTAAAGGGCCCTGCACACACCACACACACACACACACACACACACACACACACACACACACACACACATATATATATATATATATATATATATATATATATATATATATATGAACACTCGTGTATTCATTAGTTCCATCACATTCACGCACAAAAAGTAATCGAATGAAATGCTATTAGTTGACTCACTGGTGGGTCGGAAGTTCAATAAAACTCGCTGGTATACGTGTGGTGGCAGCCTACCCAGGTATACATCCTCAGCCACTATTAATTAAGGGATGTTTAACTTCTAAACACTGCCGCACAATAAATAAATGATATTTACAATATGTATATATATAATTTTTCTCAAAATGGTTTGTCATTGCTGGTCAGGCATCTAGCCCCATACCTTTTCATTTCTGGTTACATTGTCAGTCGTCTGACTTCTTAGTACTATAAATCATGCTTAGGTCAACAGAGGCACAAAAGGCTCTTGATGAAATGAAGTGGCACTACGCAGCCGATATATATATATATAAGATATAATATATATATATAATAATATAATATTAATATTATATATTTATATACTATTATATAATATTATATTAATTTATATCTCTATATATAATATCTATAATTATACTCCATATATATATATATTACAATATATATTATTAAATAAATATATGTATATGTGTGTATATATATATTTACCTTATTTACCTTTATATATACTATACTTATGTATATATGTGCATATATATAAATCTATATATATATATCTATATATAATATATATATATATATATATACACACATGTGAGTGTGCAAATTACTTTTCCTTTACTGCTACTGTACTTTGGTGAGTTCCAGAGCTTCGCTATTCAAATGTAATACAAAAACAAGTCCCTGCCACGTTCGCCATTCTTTCCAAACTCTCTCCACGCTGATATTATATCAATAATTCTTGATTTATTGGAGAGAGAGAGAGAGAGAGAGAGAGAGAGAGAGAGAGAGAGAGAGAGAGAGAGAGGCATTGAGGATCGACAATCGCGTGAATTGTGAATCATGCGAAGCAGGGAGGTGTTCTGTGTCAATCTTCGCACACGCGCCATGGAACATTTTCGATCATGATACTTGGCCATATCCAGTCGAATGCTAATGTCATATTCAGAAGGTTTTCCACGTAGGTGGCCTTTGTTTCTGGGGAATCCGATGGGGAATTCTGGTGAACCGTTTATTCGTGTGAATATAGGGACCTCCTGAAATCGAAAATGAACATTCTTTGAAAACGGCACAAGGTAGATTTGCTTATATTGTATATTTGATATTGCGTTAGGTTTGCGTTCTAAAAAAAAAAGATAATGCAGAATTCATATCAGGTTCGAATATGGGTAAGAAATTGATGAAGGGGGCGTACGAATGGTAGGCACTATATTCTGTACCATTGTGAAGGGTGGGTCGAGTGAAATAAAATACACCAAGTAGAGAGAAGAGAAGTGGATCTTATCCTAGAAGAAATCGTTAGACCTGCTCCTTAAAGTCTAGGATATTTCAGGATATATAAGAACAGAAGCAGCGAGAGAATTTTAAAGCTTAGCAATGGAGAATGATAACCGCCTACGAGGCGAGGGAACCATTGGCGAGCTGGGTGTTAGAGGGTTGTCTGAGAGGAGTAGGAACTCCAGCATTTTTTGCTAGAAAGAGGTCAGAACCCGCCCTGCAACTGAGAGAAACCGGATCTATAGGAGAGAACGTGTTGCATCCGTCAAAATGAGCTAAAGTCAGTCCACTCGAGGAAGGGGAAAAAATGACTGGCTTTAATATCTTCGCCGGCAGTAGGAAATGATAGACTAATAATAAGCTTCAATAAGCAGGATGAACAAATTTGCCAATTGTTTAGGGTTATCGAGTAGAACTTTGAATAAGCCTGAGTACACAAAATACTGATAGGGGGAGAAAGTGAATTAATTTTTCATCAGGCAGCTTGATTAAAACTGTATGTATGTGAGGGTCTGGGGTAAATAAGGTGTTGTATGGGGCCACTGAACGTGAATAAGTTATGAAATAACCCTTCAGGTATACATCATCAAAAGCAGGGTCGTTGGAGGAACATGAACAAGAAAAGAGGGCCAGGAATAAAGGATAAATATGACAGAAAACTGAAACAGTGGCAAAAGCGTAAAGACAGTAACTAGGCTGATATGGCGTTTGACGGTGCATGTAGGCATTAAATACTTAAGGTTCTTTACAGCGTCCCTTCGGCGCCTAGCTGCAACTACTTTCATCCCTTTCACTTTACCTCCGTTCATATTGTCTTTCTTACATCTTACTGTTCACCCTCTCTTAACAATTGTTTCATAGTACAAATGCAAGTTTTCCTCCTATAACAACTTTCAAACCTTTTACTGTCAATTTCCGTTTCAGCGCTGAATGGCCTTAGTTGCCCCAGTGTTTGGCATAATGCCAAAATATTATATATAAACTATATATATATACTTTATATATATATTATATACATATATATATATAATATATATATATGGCACTTGATGAAATAAAAGACAAGGATTGATTAAAGGGGTATGAAGGGATATGGTCCTACGGAGCGCCAGCAGAAACATTTGAAGAGAGGACATATAAAACAAGAAACAAGTTTCTTTAGATGAGTAAACACATAAGAGGGAAATTTAGCAAGTAGAATACATCGCCAGAATGTCGGATGCAACAGAGGTATCATTAACAAAGAAATAAGAAAAGAAAATAGCAGAAGTCCTGCAGAAGAAACGTAATGTTGGGTTTTAGAAAATGTTGACTAAAAATTTATGAGAAAAGGACAGTTGAAATAATTTCGAATACAGCAGTAAAAGCAGAAGTCAAAGAAACTAGGAGGTGGACAAAAGAATTAGAACAGATTTATTCCTGTGAAATGAATTAAATATATGCACGATTCCAAAAACTATAGTGGTAAGTACCTGGTTTAATGAGAGTACAGGAAGGACATGAAAATATAGCACCCATTTAGAAAAAAACAGCGCCAAAGGCTTTCCTATGCTTTAAGCATAAGCAAATAGATCCATCAACATAAAACCGAGGAAGAAAGTAGGACGTCCAGATCAAGCTAAAAGCCTTATTGGTAAAGAACATCGTTTTAAGTAGGAGACAAGATAAATCAAAATATGGTAACGTTATTTTGGTGCATTTTGACGTTTTGAGCATTCACAGCTTACTGTATAATTTGTCTGTTGGAACGTCTACGCAGTATCAGTAGTAATACACATACGTGAAAAAGAAATACATAATTTCTTTTCATATATTTGTATAATACACATTTATTAGTAAACTCTTGCGCATATACATTTGGATACACATAGATTTGCAAAGAACACATGTAATCATGAGGCCCAAATAGCCCAAAAATTAATAACACCCCTAAATCATAATAACATCAAGGGCTAAGGTTCTGCTTTTTATATAAAGAAAGGGTAGACTTCTGTTCAAACAAGTTCCCCTTCTAAAGATCTTGAAATTAAACCAGAGTGAGTGATATGTCTTACTGGAGTAATATCAGGTTAAATTATTCCAGCCGCTGAAAGGTCAAGTCTTCACCTTCTAATATACGAAATGATATACAGTGCAACTTTATTACAATGTATTATGCCGCAAAATGAAAGGAAGCAAACAACTGTTGGTAGGGTTTTCAGTTAGCTAATTTTTCTTACAACTCTGTATCCCCTATTCATTTTTTATTTAATGCGAAGTTAACTCCAGGAATAAACATGTAATTCAGTGGCAGTACTCATTTTTATTTTATTTCTTTATTGTTTTTTTTTTTTTTTTTTTTTTTTTTTTTTTTTTTTTTTTTTTTTTTTTTTTTTTTTTTGTCCTTAGTCTGTGAGCAGAATTGGTATTCGGTAAGTTACCGAAGACTGATTTATTGATTAGGAGGTTCCGTACACATTCGCTTTCCATCTCTATGCATTTGCAACGCTTAAGCTTTCCGTTGTACAGCATTGGATGACGAACGTCCCAGAGGTACAAGGAAATGAGTAGAGATTATGTGAACTTTAAAAAAAATAATAAAAAGGTTTTGGTCATTTATACTATCATTGCTTGACTGATTTCCCATGTTTTGTACTGGATCAGACTTACAGGGCAATTGTTCAAAGCTGATCTTTCTGCTATTTCCTAGAAATTAAAAAATACTTTTGATAATCTTTTTATACTTTATAATTACTTGCTAGTTAATGTTAAGGACTGCTGCCTCGTCCAATGTGTAAAGCAATGTGATTGTCTTTATGTCATCATCGTCATGAAACAGAAAAAGCTGAAAATGGAGTTTCTGTAAGCAATAATGATCATGAATTTAATAACATCACTTGGTGCCTCGTCCGTAAAAAAAGTGTTGTTTGTTAGACTTCTGGCCATGATTCACCGAGGACCTCTCTCTCTCTCTCTCTCTCTCTCTCTCTCTCTCTCTCTCTCTCTCTCTCTCTCATAGCCTCATAAAAGCTGTTGGCCGTCATTTTGCAATACTTATTGCCAAAATGGTAATAAAAAAAACTGTTACAGAAACCAAGTATAGGGTGTTTAATTTTGGTCTGTAAACTAAGCCTAACAAAAGTACATAAATGTCTTCCCCTACTTTTACAGAGGTATGTGATCAATCATCCTATAGTTCCAAGAAAGGTTCATATTGTGTTTGGTGCTGTAAACGACTTAGAAAATAGATTAAGACCCAATAATTCTGATATCAATTTGTTTTTTTGTATTATTTTACCCATAACAGTGACTTGGAAATAACGTTCAAATTCTCTTGTGTTGCCTTCTATTAAAATAAATTAGCTTTCCATTAGTGCATCATTGATTTTAGAAAAGGTTTTAGATACGACCAGAATATACATAAAAGATATTTATTTGTAGCCTACTCGAAGTGAATATTTTAGAGATACGACAGAAAAATTTGTTTGAAAGTGTTTGTGAGAGAAGAAATTTGAAAGTGAACTCTCAAAGAAAAAAAAAGAACTAAGATGGTGAAACAGGGCAAGAATTTGCAAGGGAGAACATTCATGCAAATATTGTGAAAGAATTGTTTGTTGGGAGGTTGAATCTTTGGAGACGGGAATACAGGAAGCTCGAGAGAGCTATGCAAGTGTTTTGGGAAAAAAAGATGAGCACCTGCTCAGGTAAACGCTGGAACCTATGAAGTAATTGCTTAACCTTCCTATTGGTTTTCTGTAAAAAAAAAAAAAAAAACTATTGAGATGGCTTTGTCTGTCCGCACCCAGATCTTAAAAACTACTGAGGTTAGAGGGCTGCAATTGCTATGTTGATAAGCCACCCTCCTTTATTTAAGGTTAAAGTTAACCATGATCGTGCGTCTGGCACCACTATAGGTGTCAACAACACGGGCCACCTCCGAGCCGTGGCTGAAATTGTCATGGGACGTGGCTGAGAGTTTCATACTGTATTACACGCTGTGCAGAAGACTCGATTGCGCCAAAGAAACTTCGGCTCAATTTTTACTGGTTTATTATGGAAGTTAAGTGTGGGTATTAAATGAGAATAAACACTAAGCTGCTTTTGGTTGAAATAAAAAAAAAAGATTGAAAAAACTAGATATAATGAGATAATCTGAAGGGATGACGAAAAGATAGCAGAGGTGAAAAGAGGTTCAGGTCTGTCTATAGTTTCTCCGACAGTTAAATTCCCACTACAGTCAATGCTAGATTACTTCGGTGGACATAGAGAGCGGATTCACAATTCCGTAAGCCATTTTAACCAACCTGGATACATCACATGCCATCCCGTTGCATCGATGGTAGCTCTGGAGCCACGTCAAAAGACGAGGATTGAAGTTTCCTTTTAGAGTTGAATGTATATCCGAGCTGTAGTACAGCAAATGAATTGACTCTCCTCATCTTCTGACCTCCTCGAATTTCCGTTTCGGCGCTAACTGATAATATGAAAGAAATATGTGCAAGATAAACTATTGCTCCCAGTCAGTTAAGACCGACGGCTTTTTAATTTAGAATTATCGCATCTCTCTCTCTCTCTCTCTCTCTCTCTCTCCTCCTCTCTCTCTCTCTCTCTTCTTAATATATATATATATAATATAATATATAAATATATATAAAGATATCTATATATATATATATATATATATATATATATATATATATATATATATATATATATATATATATATATATATGCATGTATACCTTTGTAAAGTCATTCGGCTCAAATTAACCTGGTGGAAGATGCATACTGCTAATACGACTAAATAACATCCGTTCCTAGACGTCTCCCCTCTCCTCACACCCCCCTTGCTATTATTCCAGTCTATTTATCTCCCTCCTCCAATCTGATCCCTTTTCTTCCTTCTTTGTTGCTTCTCTCCTTCTCCCATCTACGTTTTGCTTCTCACATTTAATCCCTGGCTTCCCTTTCGGGAGAAATTATCCAGTGATTCGAAGGTCAGCTTTATTACTGCCATCAAGCCTTCTATTTCGGTCTCGTAGGTCTATATGTGATATTTCAAGAAATGCAGATTGCCGGAAAACACGCGAAGGAACCGGGACAGAAGGATTAGTCACAAAGGCAAAGAAAAGCATCCTGCAAATTTAGATCAACCTTCATGACAGAGTCCCGATGATCCAAGATTAATGCGATGATGGCGATGACGTTCAAGGTCACGATAATCGGATTAATTCTTTAGGGGAGAGAAACGTGGACTTTTTTTCTTTCTCTCGCTCTCTCTCTTTACTGTTTTAATTTTTATTTATTTATTTTTTCTTTGGTTAGGGGTTGGGTTTGCGATAGGCGGTGGGATTAAATCAGAGTCTTGTGAGAACGTCCTATGTTGTCCCTGGAAAATTTTAAGAAGAATATAGTTTCTGTGAATCGATACAAATGATCGCTGTTACTGGGCGAGGCCAAAAAGAGATATTAAATGGAACACATATCAAACAAGTGAAAAAATGCGCCGAAGTGTCTTCGGCGCCAACGAGTTTTCCCTACAGCAAATAATGTCGTATGAAACTCTCAGCAGGCCGTGGTGGCCTTGTTGCAGTGCCAGAGTGACGATCATGGCTAACTTTAACCTTGAATAAAATTAAAACTACCGAGGCTAGAGAGCTGCAATTTCTTATGTTTGATCATTGAAGGGTGAATGATCAACTTACCAATTGGCAGCCCTCTAGCTTCAGGAGTTTTTTAGGATCTGAGGGAAGACAGAAAGAATGCGGACGGACGGACAAAGTCATCTCCATAGTTTTCTTTTAGAGAAAACTGAAATATGTATTTTCTTTATGCTGTTTAAGTCAATTTAAACTATAATAAGTACAATGTAACTGCATTCTTTATTATTTCATCTTGTTTCCTATCCTTGAGTTACAACACAATGATAATTACGCAGGAAAGTATTCTTTTTTTAATTCGAGAACTTATACGAAGAACGTCACTTATAGGCAATTACGTTCGCAATTCACTACATTTAAAAAAAATGAACACATGTGACTTACAAGAAACTGCTTCGAAGTCTGCAAAATATTTTTCGGAGAATGTAAATAATAAAGAAACGAATTTTAAAAACGTTTCACCTGACAGATTTACCACCATTTCTTTTATAAAAAAAAAAAAAAGGAAATCTTGCTTTTGGCAAAACCACGACTATCATAATCTCGACAGTAGCTAAAGACGCGTCATGCAGAACAGGCGACCGCACAGAAAAGTCCTGCCCCTAACGCCCCCCCCCAACCCCCCCACAAACACTCCCAACACCCCCAACCTCCCCCCAAGAGAAACAGGATTGATTTTAACATAAAACTATAAACCATGAGAGTGTATATATATATATATATATATATATATATATATATATATATATATATATATATATATATATATATATATATATATATATATATATATATATATATAAGCACACGTAGGAACACAAGCTTGGGAATATCCTTAAATCGACGGTAGAAAGTTTTAAGTCCCCGGTTTTTCACTCACTTTTCTACCAAGGATTGAAGGATATATATATATATATATATATATATATATATATATATATATATATATATATATATATATGTGTGTGTGTGTGTGTGTGTGTGTGTATGTGTGTGTGTGTGTGTGTAGAGAGAGAGAGAGAGAGAGAGAGGAGAGAGAGAGAGAGAGAGAGAGAAGAGAAAGAGAGAGAGTTTGTATGGATGCGTATATGATTAGCCAAGAAACGCTTTTATCTTTTACTAAGCTGAAGTTTGATGCTTAGTTGTGTAAAACGATGGGAAACCCACCAAAATTAACAGATAGATATCTTCCCAAATAGCCGCGTGCTTTAGTAAATTGAGCTACATCACAAGGGAGCCTTTACTTTTAATTTAATTAACATAAATAGAGGTTTAATTAGAGCGTGACGGGAGCCTTATTATCTTATATTTGCTTATCATTATAACATATTGATGAAATACAATCATGCCTATTTGAAAGGGCAATTAAAGAACTTCTTTTTCAAAGGATTAAAAGTGTTAACGTTATAATGATGATAAAACAATTCCACGTATAACAGAGCGCACTGGTGTTGGGTCTCTCTCTCTCTCTCTCTCTCTCTCTCTAGAGCGCGCGCGCGCCGTTTCGCTCATGAATCTGGGATAATTATTTTCTTCATGTCCTTAATGCATTAAAGGACAATGTAGTATAGTTTAATCGTGTAAAAATTATATGCCCTAATTTCAAGTCGATATGTTAATTAATATCACTGAAAATCTTTACAAAAGTAAAATGTATAATTGAAAATTGCCCACCGTTTCACAGAATTTCTATATATGCTTCATTAACCACAACATTTCAATAAAAATAGGGAAGTTTCCAGTCAAGGAGGAACCCCGCCACAGGAATAATTTTCTGATCTATACAATCTATCCGCTCCTCCTTTGATTCTCCTTTTTGTCTTCACCATGGGTTCAAAATTTCGATCATCGCCAAGGAATGTGATTCTTCTGATGTCTGGAGTAATTTTATAACAAGTAACTAAAAAATGCGCCGACGTTTCTTCGGCGCTATCCAGTTTTCTGTCCGGTGGTTAAAATAAAGTTAAGTATATCTTAGTTTAACCAGACCACTGAGCTGATAAACAGCTCTCCTAGGGCTGGCCCGAAGGATGAGCTATTTTTACGTGGCTAGGAACCAATTGGATACCTAGGAATGGGACCTACAGCTTACTGTGGTATCCGAACCACATTATATCGAGAAATTAATTTCTAATCACCAGAAACAAATTTCTCTGATTCCACGTTGGCAGAGCTGGGATTCAAATTCGGGACTAACGAATCGGTAGCCAGACACATAAACCACTCGTCCACCCTCAGCCACAGCCCGTAAAACACTTAGCCACGGCCCAAGAAACTCAGCCACGGTCCGGTAGTGGCCTAAGTTGCTGGTACCTATAATGCTGCCAGAAGTACGATTATGGCTAACTTTAACCATTAATAAAATAAAAATTACTAAGGCTAGAGAATTGTAATTTGGTATGTTTGATGATTGGAGGGTAGATGATCAACATACCAATTTGCAGTCCTCTAGCCTCAGTAGTTTTTAGGATATGAAGGCAGACACAATAGTTTTCTTTTACTGAAAATAGAAAAGTTATTCTTTTTGTGGTGCCTTCATAACTGGCTCGGTGGTTGAACTTGAATGTTGCATCAACGTGTCAACAATGAACCAAAAATTTAACATTTTCTCTTTTTTGATATGAACGCCTCACTTTAGGTGTCAACCCAGACGGGCCAAGTGTAAATTTCGTAACATATGAATCAATAATTCATTATAAAGCTCATGAAAAATATTTCACGACTTCACTGGAAAATGTTAATATATCGCATTAAGCCGATGGAAATGTAGCATTCAAGGAATTAATACTGACAGGCCGAATGTGCTAATAATATTCTCTCTCTCTCTTTCCTTACTTTTGTTTTGACGATAGTTACAACAATCTACACTTCTTTCTTATATTCAACTAGCTGACCATCCCGGGGCTGCTTGGGAAATCTCTGATTACAACCAATAAACTCTCTCTCTCTCTCTCTCATTCCTTTTAAGATAATTGCTTCTGATCCCTTCTTCATATTGGGGTGGAACGTGGACTTGAAGGATTTCAGGAGTGTCACTATTCATCTCAGCAACCTTGAAAACTATGGATTAGACACTAATATCTGTAGTTTTCGATTATTTTCACATTGTCACCCCCTTCTCACCCCTCTCCCTATTTGGGCTGAACTTACACTTAAAGAGCATCAGGAGAGTCACTATTATTCTCAGCAACTTCAAAAACTATGGATTAGACACTAATATCTGTTGTTTTGGTTATTTTTATATTTAATCCCCCTCCCACCCCCTTCTCGCTCCCTCCCAATTGGGGCTGAACTTGGATTTAAAGGGCATCGGGAGTGTCACTATTCTTCTCAGCGACCTCGAAAGCTATGGCTTAGACACTAATATCTGTCGTTTTCTGTAATTTTTGCATTTCCGCCCTTCCCACAACCCCAATGCCCTTTGGTGCCAGTGATGTCTTAACCCCACAGCGTTCATTCCCAGATTGTAAGTAGTATGTGTACCATGTTTGATTGAAGTTGCTCAATGTGTTTCAAAGTGTATGTGGAACATACACAAACATACACACATACATACATCCATCTTTATATATATAGATATCACTTGACACTAAGCGATCACATCCTGAAAAGTAACCAAACGTCAGAAAATGGCTTTTATAATTGAAATTTTTATTGCTCCTCCACCCTCTCTCCAAAAAATCAAGTAAACATTAAATTATGCAAAGGGTTTCATAAGGTCTCTCAGTCATATTCAATCTCTCTCTCTCTCTCTCTCTCTCTCTCTCTCTCTCTCTCTCTCTCTCTTTCTTTTACTCTTTCTCTGTAAACTTCATTTCTAATGATAAAGATTTTCTCTTCTTCGCTCCTGTCCGCCCATCCTCTCCTCTCTCTCTCTCTCTCTCTCTCTCTCTCTCTCTCTCTCTCTCTCTCAGAAATGAGGTAGACTAAATTATGCACAAAGTTCCATAAGGTCTCATATTCGTATCCATCTCTCTCTCTCTCTCTCTCTCTCTCTCTCCCTTCTGTTCTCTTTCTTTCTTTTCACCCTTTATTGTCAATTACAAACCATTTCTCTCTCTCTTGGTTTCATTATTACCTCTTTATAATTTCCACTCCTAATTACAAAACTTCTCTCTCTCTCTCTTGCTTTTTTATTTTTTTTATTGTTCTTTATGGAAAAAAGCATAACTTTCTTTGTTTCTCTTCCTACTTTATTACGTATTGCATCAATTATCACTAAATAACTACATCTTGGAGCAGCAAAACATGAGTCCTAGCTGACCTTGAACTTCAAGCTATACCTCAGAATGGGGAATTCGGTCAGTGGAAACAGACACATCACAAATTTTAAAATAAAATATCAATTAGAGGCTTGTTTTCTCAACAGTTCCCAACTATGAAAATTGTTCCCAGTTTTGTAGTCCTTTTTTTTTCCTTTTTTTTTTTTTTGTTCATCCAGTCATTTCGGTTAAGTTGGGGCGTTTGTTTGCCCATAGTTGAAAATTCTTGAGTCCCCTCTCTCTCTCTCTCTCTCTCTCTCTCTCTCTCTCTCTCTCTATCTCTCTCTCTCTCTCTCTCTCTCTCTCTCTCTCTTCTTTTCTTTATATAAGTCTTTAGATAGTATGGTAAGATAGCACCCTGGTTTTGTACGATACCCTAGGTACCTTTTTAGAAAGTTTTTCAACTGATATTATCTTATCTGGGCCTGGATTTTAGCTTATTCGGCGAGTAAGCCTAAATACTACTTTTTTTTCTTGTTCTTGTTGGAGGGGTAGGAAAGGTCTATGGAAGAGCTTAAAAGGGTCTGAAGAAGATGTTTTGCATTGAGTTAAAGATACAGGAATTTTAGAATAGGATATTTATGATTTATTCATTAGCATAAAAATGTAAAACACAAATAATTTGCGTATTAAACAATACAGAAAAATTATTCCTAAAATAATATAGTGTATTTATTTTAATATTCGTTGGTGAAACAAGGCTCTATTTGACCATAGACTTTAGCACGTTTTTATTTACGTTAAAAGTTTGGAATATAATGTCTACAACTTATGCATGAGGGGAAAATCTTGCAATCTTGCATGTGTCCCGAAGAAGGTGGAGGTCGGATCACGCCTTGTTTATATATATACGCCATAAATTGTTTGTTCCCTCTCTGTGCTGGAATCCAATTCAAGTTGACTGAAGATATTAGGTTACACGTTCGTAGGGTCCAAAGTAACCATTCTTGCAATTAGTCTGCTTAATGATTCAGTTACTAAAAGCCTCGACATCTTTTGACAAAAATTTGCTTAGATGTCACTTACATGATATAGCTAATTTTCCAATGGCTCAGTTTTCTAGTATTCTGGACGCATTATGAGGCCTGGAAAAAATTTACTGAGACGTAAATGCTAAGCAACATATATTGAAATGTCGCATTTTCGACTTGACATACCCTGAAAAAATGCCCACAGAGCATTTTTGAAGACCATATACCAAATCTTTGGTATATCCTTTTATTAAGGATTTCGCTATTCTGAAAAAGAGACATGGTATAAATATATATACATATATATATATATATATAATATTATATATCTATATATATATTATATATATAATTATATAATATATATATATATATATATATATATATATGTATATATATATATATCTATATATATATATATATATATATATGTATGTAGTATACATATATATATATATATATATATATATATATATATATATATATATAATATATATATATATATATATTATTTTAAAGGATGAACGGAATAGACCGATGGTTAAAATATCATTTACCCATTCTTCCAGTGCCTCATATACTACGTAAACAGTTCATCTCAACAGCTTCAAATTTGATTGCTTCAATTGCGTTTACCGTTTAAACTTGTTTCCATAAAGAAGAGTCAGCTCAGCAATTCCTTCAAACATTCTTATCTTATATTTCTTAAGGACAGTTCAAATCGCTTTTCAGTCCTTCGCGCTGCCTTGAAGTTTTTTTATTCATATGATCTTGGACTCTCCTCTGTTTTCATTCTATCATCATCCTTTTCATTTATTCCCAAATGATATTTTAAACATCTGTCTATTTCGTTCATCCTTTAACTACTTTACATCCATTGTTCCGTCATGATTTCCAGTTATTCTTATAACCTTCGTGTTGCGAGAGATTTTACACTATCAATGAAGAGAAAGTGAATTAAATTTTACTTTATCGCCAAAATATTTTATGGATACCTTGTAAACCATCAAATGAAGCCCTTACGGTGAGGAATTGTTGGCAATTATATGAAACCATTTACCACTCAATGTAAACATACTTTTCGATAATGTTATCTGACAGTAATGTTTTGCAATCGCTGCTTAGCAACCTATACCAATCGTCATTTTCGGGACACGGTGGACTTTTTCATAAATGTAATCAATTGTGCTCGAACATTTTGGGATTCTTCTACAAACATCAATAGCACTTTTTGGAGGACCTAATCCTTATCGGTAAAATAGCAGGAAAAATGCATCACTAACTGCTTCTTGCCAACTTAACCCTCTGCTGAAGGATGCAGTGAGCACTTACCTTTTTTTCTTATTGTGCTTTCAGCCTTCACCAGTTACTTGTAAGTTACTGTTTCTTATCAAAACCATATCCCAAAACTAGCAGCATGAAAAAAAGGAACATTAAGAGGTTAATTCGTGATGAAATGATATATGTTAGTAATCATGAACTAACTTTTAAGAAAAACACACACACAGATCGTTAGAGAAGCAAATGAAAATACAACGAAAAACTTTCTCAAATCTAATTCTGATTTTAAAAATATATCAAATATGAATAAGTCACTCCTAAATATGCTGAAAAAAGTATAATCGATAATAATGATAATACTGATATGAACATGAAGGGGACAATGCTAATAATAAAATTAAAATGTGTATCGTCAGTAACAACTATATTCGTCATAATAGTGCCAGTGAGCCCAGAATCCTGAAGGTTTATGCTCGGCTCAAGCAACGTCACTCGAGGGGAAAAACTCCGAGGTATTACGGGTGAATCAAATTGCGAGAAAGGGAGGAGGGAGGGACGCCTTGAATTGATAAATGAGTCGCGCCGTCTTTTGCAAATGCGAGCGTGTTGAATCCGAACCTAATGCAATTGTAGATTAAGTGTAATACCGAGAGGGCCGGAATAAAGGGGACCACTGATCCCTCACGAGAATGGCATAAGTTAATAGAGGGGAGGCGCGGATAGTCGCAGATGCGAGGGCCAGAAGAGGGGAGGCTGTAACAGATGGGGAACACCAGAGAAACTGGAAGCAAATGAGTGGGATTTTCATAGACAGAAACCAGATAACTGATACAGGTGAGGAAGAAAAGGGGAAGGAAAACTGCTCTCGGGAAAACCAGGCAGAAGTCAAGGCCCTACGGTTTAATGCAACTGGAAGGAAATAGGATTTTGTTTTTATTTGTTCAATGTTCACAATCAGAAAATAATTCATTTTTCAGGAAGTACTGAAGCAAAGTTTTCAACCTAGATTAACTACAAAACAATTAACTTCATTTCCGTTTGTCAAGCAAACGAGGATAAAATTACTCTCAGGCCATGAAGAGTACTTTGTAATTTTCATTTTTCGTAAACACCCGGCTGTCATGCTTTCATGTATCATTATGAATTAAGCAAAATCATAACAATGAAAAGATTAATCCTTCCTCAGTTGAAGTTCAAGAATAGAATGATAGAATTTGTAATAAAGGACCACTGCAGTGTTAAAAAAAAAACCTACCATGATAAAAAAAAATATACAACTCGCAGATAACATACCTTTCTTTGTAATTACATCCAAAAGCGTCTGGAAGACAAAAAGCGAAACATTATATATAATATACAATATGTATGTATATATGTGTGTATGTGTGTGTGCGTGTAACTTGAATAACTGTTCATTCCAAATCGAAACAAATTGCAACAGAACTCGTTTACAAGAGTTTTTGGAGGGGAAACAAGAAAGCACACAAAGGAAGTACTGCGCAATTAAAATCTGCTTCACAGAGCAATTTCTTTTCTGGTTTATTCTGTATTTGTCAAAAGCAAAATGATGTTCCTGAATATATCTAATAATGTATCAGCGCCTAGTGCTTACAGTAGTACGCCTGACTTCGAGAGTTAGTGTAGCAAGTAACTCCCGAGTTCGATTCCCCGCGTTGCCAACACGGAATCAGGAATTTGTTTCTGGTGATTAGAAATTTAATTCTCGATATAATGTGGTTCGGAACCCACAATAAGCTGTAGTTCCCGTTGCTAAGTAACCAATTGGTTCCTAGCCGTATAAAGATATATAATCCTTCGGGCCAGCCCTAGGAGAGCTGTTGTGGACAAAGCAGCCAAGGTATTAAGGAAGCAGATGCCTGAACATGAGAGAATTAATTGGAACCTTAACTGCATACACTAGAGGAGAATCTGTGATAGTAAGTTTTCTGCAATTTAAACGTCTGATTCAAAACAGTGGGGATAGAAAATTCCAACTTGAATATAGCTCGTCACTAGACCTAGCTTTAGCACAACTTTTGTACTTCAAAGGTCAGAAGACTCCAGCATCTTACACAGTTACCAGACGTTCTAAGTCAAGAGAACCTCTATGCTTGTCTGTACTTCACATGTAAAAAGGACATGTCCGTTTAGCCAATCAGCTGACAGCCTGCAGTTTATATCAGCAGTGCAAAGCGGCCTAAATGACATGCGCGTATATCCAGGAAGCAGACTAATGCTCATTTCAAGGGAGATGGTAGAGCCATTGGCCTGTTTGAAGATATAGATGCTCTCAGAAGGTGGGCAGTGGCTGGTTCTGAAGTAAGCTGCCTGACTGATGAGCTTGAGACTATAGAAGTGATGCTGATGCAAAATATGAAGGAAAGCAGTATAACAAAACTGGGAATCTAAGAAGTGGGCAGCCCTCTTGAGGAAGATTTATTGAATCTGATTGTGCTAGAAAATCAAGAAATTATGGACAGCAAAGTTAGTGAATCCTTGAGTTCTATGAAGAGTCTTGGAAAGGCACAATTCACAAACTATTGAGAGACTCAAGGCGCAAATCAGATTCTTTGTGTACCAGTACGCAAGAACAAAATTTTGATGTTCTTTTGTAATATGCTTGCTACAGAGTCCAAGTGCAAAGGCCCTTTGCAAACCATAATGGAAGACCGTACTCACACCTCTTTAGCCCATGACAGAAGAGACAATGTGTCTCAAATATATTGTTTTTAACATAGACATAAAAATCCTTCTCCACCTGTGACACAGAATGGGCATCAGGACACCAAGTCACAGCTGCTGTCTCTACTGGAACAGCAGGCAAAAGGAAGCCATGACAAAGAACCTGCTGCTGATGTTATTGTGATGGATGGTGCAGGATTTTTAAGTACTCTCAGACCAACAAAGGGTCTGCATTTGAGTCTTATGCAAAAGATGAATTCCTGTGTAAAGTACTTAAACACACACAGAAATACAAACAAGCACATATTGCATTTGATATATAAAGGGCAGACAGTATGAAAACACAAACATGGCGTCAGAGTGACCGGCGCTGCAAAAACTCCAGGCAATATGACCATCATCCTCAGGAGAGTTACCAGAACAAAATCAAACTATTTGCATATTTGGCGAAAACGATTGCTGCACTTTGTAGTAAAGCTGAACAGGACATTGCTGATCTATATAGCTGAAAGCTGGGATTTTTTTTTTCTTTTTTTTTGGCATGCTGCATCAAACTACCTTCCAATTGGAGAAGTTTCTGTAATTGTTTTTTTCTCTTTTTATTTTTTTTTATTTCCATTTATTTATTTATTTATTTATTTATTTATTTATTTATTTATTTATTTATTGCAAAATGCATGAAAAAAGAAACTACACGGACACCAAAACAAAGAAAAACAGAAAGTTGATACGTGCCTAGCTTCTGAAATAGTTAATATATGAATTGAAAATATCACTTAACGAAAAAGCAAAATCTTTGTTCTTCAACAATGATGAAAATAAAAGCACTCGCTTTACCGCGCATAGCCAGGAAACAAATCCTCAAAGGGGCAATTGCGAGGGAGCAATGGGGAGTGAAAATTCCTCCTGGAAATCAAGGGACACCAGTGGACGTGATGGACAGCCTGAGTCTAGACATTGGCAGTTAAATAATGATCGTTGGTATGGCACAGGTGCCAACGGCCTCCGGGCCACCCTTTCACCGAGGGGTTTTCCGGTCAGACTAGCCGAGGGGGCTAATGATTCTCATTACGCGCATTGAATTGGAGGGTGTCGCAGACGGACATGGCACAGACAATATCCGGTTTATCGTGCCCATAGGAATGACTTCAGGGCCAATGACCTTCTCATTCGCCGAATTCAAGTCGAGGCTCTTGTATGGATATGAATGTGTATTGGTGACGTACGGACAGAATTGACTTGTCGTATGCAAAATTAAAAGGAAAATATACATATTTCTCTCAGACGAGAGCTTTCTACGTTGTGTGTGTATATATATATATATATATATATATATATATATATATATATATATATATATATATACATATATATATATATACGTATATATATATATATATATATATATACTATAATATTATATATATATATATATATCAACGTAGAAAGCTCTCGTCTGAGTGCTTTTTATTTTCATCATTGTTGAAGAACAAAGATTTTGCTTTTTTCGTTAAGTGATATTTTTCAACTCATATATGAAACTATTTCAGAAGTTAGGCACGTATCAACTTTCTGTTTTTCTTAGCTTTGGTACCCGTGTAGTTTCTTTTTTAATGCATTTTGCAATAAATAAATAAATAAATAAATAAATAAATAAATAATGAAAATTAAAAAAATAAAAAGAGATGAAAACAATTACAGAAACTTCTCCAATTGGAAGGTAGTTTGATGCAGCATGCAAAAAAAAAAATAAAATAAAATCCCAGCTGTCAGCCATATAGATCAGCAATGTCCTTTTCAGCTTTACTACAAAGTGCAGCAATCGTTTTCGCCAAATATGCAAATAGTTTAATTTTGTTCTGGTAACTCCTGATAATATAAATATATATATATATATATATATATATATATATATATATATATATATATATATATATATATATATATATATATATATATATATATATACGTATATCAGTAATAGAAGAGTTCCGTGGAAATCGGAGACGAATAATAAATTATTATTATATATATATATATATATATATGTATGTATAAATATATATATATATATATATATATATATATATAGATATATATACATATATATATATATATATATATATACATAGTATATATATATATATATATATATATATATATATATATATATAAATCTTTTAAAAAATTGACAAAATCATCAGATCTCTAACTTCACCTTTCATTAAATAGCGTTGGAGGTTAATTCCGCAAAATCGTAAATGACACTGGCATCACACTGAAACCTACAAAAGTTCCCGGAATACCAAAGCCTCTTTCATTTTCCCTGAAGTATGACTGGCAACGCCAAGCAAATAAACTTTTTGTGAGCTTCATTATTTGTGCTTTTACAACGTTGAAATTTACCCTGGAACGCTTCAGGGTAAATGAGATCAACTGGTAGATAAATTCATCAGCAATATTCAATTTCCAATATCTATTTTTCTACGGTGAAATTGATTTGTAATAATTGAAAAAATGATTGCCATATATAGACGAATAAGATGGAATGTGTTATGGCCAGTTCTCAAGCCATATAGAAACACATAGAGATCACACTGCGATCAGCGTTCATCAAAGATTTCTTCCATTTTACATCAGCTGGAAAATGGCTGCTGTCGACAACTGATTTTCACGAAGACGTTGGAATGCTAGATGTTATCCTGTCTAAAAACGTTATCATGTTTAAAGGTCTCTGAATGATATACCAAATAATAACACTTTAAAAGACATTTACGTATTTTCATGCTCATCTGTTTAAAATATAAAGGACCTGATAAATATTAAATAGCACCCAAATAAAGCTGCAACAATGTTATTCGAAGCCAGACCCTCCCGAAGGGAAGCTTTCAATTAAAATATTTACTCAGTTTATCATGGCAAGCTTTAAGAATGCCATGTTTCGGAAATGAGCCGGGTCTACAGTACTCAACAAAACTGATTTATTGGATAATGCAATATCTTGTATAGTGAAAATATATTTCAACCTCTTCAGCGTAAAACTTTACCTCCTGTAACATTTCGGTAGAGAACTTGGTAATGGAGACGCATAGTAGCTAAATCATTGATCAAAATGCTTGCAAGTAATTCATTTGCAAAAGGAAAAACGAGGGCAATGGAACTGTAAGGTGCTGTTATGAGAGGGAGAGAGGAGGGTGGAGGGGGAGGAGGGGGAGATGATGAACGGAGAGAGAGAGAGAGAGAGACGCAAGGAAACCCTCGGTTTGCAAAAGAACTCGATTTTATGAGGACCTTGAAACCATTCCTCTAATTCCGAATAAATATAAATGCAACAATCGTAATTTGAAGAAAGCGATCCAAAGAGAAACAAAAAACAGAAGCAAAAAAAAAATACATGACGCAGCGGATCATGCGAAGGAAAAATGAAAAACAGCAAAAGAGGGAAAAGGAACCCGAAATGAGGTACGCGGGAGGTATCGTGTCGGGAGATCTGAAGGACGGAGAATGAGTCTTGACATTGGCTTCACGAAATCTCAGTTGCAGGAGAAGATCCGCCTCTGAGGGCGGGGAAAGACCGAGCTCGCGTGAGAGCTGAGAGAGGGTTCAATATTTCGGGAGCATTGCGCCCCAGAGATTAGGGAGCGGCTTTACCTCTGACGGAGGTCAAGGTGGACTTTAATGACTCCGAGTCAAAATCTGAACACTGCAATGAAGTTCAAGCCCAGGGGGTCCCCCCGCCCTCGACCTTCCCGCGTACCCAGCCTTAAGGAAGATTAGGGACTGAGAAAAACATTTTAATTTCCACAAATTTCTCTCATTTTTTACTAGTAAATAATAATAATAATAATAAAAGTGGTTGTAATGCTGATGCAGTACGGAAGATGCCACAAATGGTCTTAATAAATTATTAGATACGTACAAATATGACTCCTATGCGATGAATGGCAAACTTTGTGTAGCCAGTTATCACGGATTTTCTTTCATATATATTTTGTTTTGCCAATTAGGTTTTTCGTGATTCATTGTATACGGAGGGTTCTTGAGAGGTGGTGTCTGTTCACTGATATTCTGAAGATGCGAAAAATCTCCAGTTACTGTGGTCAAATTTAAAATGACCTTTGTGGGTTCGTCTAGTTACTTGAAACGTTAGTCCTTTAATTACTTCACTTCTGGAGTATTACATCAGTTCATAAGTAAGTCTTTCAAAGAAAAAATGAGTTAAAGATAAACTTTCATTCTTTACCTGGTTCATTCATTCATTCCTCTGTTCATGACTTTTGTGCGGGCATGCTTGTCTGCCTTATCTTTTAATACTAGGTATCCTTCATTATGTGGTGTTGCACAGCTTTCATAAGGATTATCAGGTTTAAGCTACTTTTCGGATCCTCCCATCATCACACTACACTGCGAAATAAGAGAGTTAGGTTCATCTTTCCCCATAATGAACATTCTCCTTAAATGTTTAACATTGTCCTTCACGTGAACTCATTCCCTCAGACTCTGTTTTGTCACGTAACTCCCTTTAGAAGTTCAGGTAAAGGTCCCTACCACCGAGAGTTCCACGAAGATACCACATTGATTTTGTTCGTCTGTTTGAATGGCAGATGCAAGTGTATATGGGAGAGAAAGGGAGATTTCCTGGTGGACAGAAGCTCGCAGTTCGTTGGCTCTAAAACGTCAAAGAAGAAAATGTAAGACCTTAGTTAAAATATTTGGTTACGTTTTTACTTGTCACTTTTACGGAATGAATTCGGAAATTTAAGCAAAAATTAAAAAAAAAATTATTCACGCTACAAAATGTATAATTGTGTTTCACAATTTCAAATAAAGTCTACGATAAATATCAATACCTTTAAGATGTCTGTGAATGCAGTTGGTAGGAGTTGATCTAATCTACATTTCATGAGAATCTATGCTCGTGTTTGGACACACTACCGAAAGGAACAATCACAGTTTCGTCTGACGACAATCACAAGTGCGTGACAATACTTCTAATCTTCGAATATGACTGATTTCTGGGGAAGCAGAAGACACACAATCTAGGTATTACAGTGCGGCTAAGCACGGCTTAAAGTGTGATCGCTATTAGAATAACGATGGACGAAAACGGAACACATTTCAGAGAACTGATACACAAAAATACAATGAATTATATCTCGGAAACATTTGTCTGGCAGAGGAAGAAAAAGGTCGAATGATATAGGGTGAACTTTGGTCTGCCTTTCAGGAAAACAGAAAACAATCGACAACCCTGGGTCGTATAGAAATATTTTCGATAAAAATGAGTCTTCCATTCGCCAGGGTTCAGCAAATGTTTAAAAAAGGAAAAAGCGTAGATGAATCGAAAACCAATAGAAATATCCAAATTTATGGAAAACGAAGAAGGATGATTTTCCGTGACGAACCTTTAGTTCTGAATAGAAGATGCTTATATCATAGAAAGAGATAATACACGGGCCTATTAAATTCAATGTAAACGTCCAGAGCTTTCAAATAGCGTTAAGAAAAGGTACTATTTGCTTTCTCCTTTGTGTGCCAGATATACGTTAACTGAGACAACTGTGGTCTCGGGCTGGCCTCAGGCCAGATCATCGAAACCAGAAGACACAAGACTGAGGCATATCGGAGTCTGCATGTGTAATGAAGCTGAGGCAAAACCCAAAGCCTAGAGAGCTGCAAGAGTGTATATATATATATATATATATATATATATATAATATAATTATATATATATATATTATATATATATATTATATATTATATATAATATATATATATTATATATATATACATATAACAGGTGAAGAGGCAAAACAGCTCAATACTTTGGGTTGCTTTATTGTTGCCAACATTTCAATACTATGGTCTCATTTTCAAGGCTATAAAAAACCAAAAATACATAAATTACATATACATATATCGAACTACAAATGTCCTTTAATATCTAATTCACTCTACCTCGGAATTAATATATTTTCATATACGTTTAACCGAAGGGGAATATGAAAATATATTAATTCCGAGGTAGAGCGAATTAGATATTAAAGGACTTGTAGCTCGATATATGTACATGAATCACGGTAATGTTTGATATGACTTATATTATGGCTACGTGCGGACAAAAGCACTACAACGCTACCGAGGATGAGGGGGTTTTGTGCAGTCTCCAAAACTACGAATACCTGAGTGCGACCGGTATTTGAGGTGGGAGGAGGCATAAACTTATATCCTCTTGCGGTGCGTGGTGGATTGAGGCTTCACTGTCGTCCTGGATTTGAAGGTGGCGGTGGTTCGTGCCCATCAGCTGGCAAATCTATTATCGCCTAATAAAATTCCCCTTTGGTTAAACATATATGACAATATATTAATTCCGAGGTAGAGCGAATTAGATATTAAAGGACATTTGTAGCTCGATATATGTATATGAATCACGGTAATGTGGATATGACATATATACTATATTATTATATATATATATATTATATATATATATATATATATATATATATATATAAAATGTGTGTGTGTTTGTGTGTGTACGTGTATAACTTTATATATAAAAAAAGTCGTAAAACAGCTTATACGATATACAAAAAAATTTGCAAGTTAACCAGATGTCCACTTTCTTCAAGTGGCAGAGGGCAGAGCAGGCATTGTTATTAATGGGAACTGCGTGAACATCTTAAGGCATGACTGAGCAAGCTCATTATCTTGCAGAGGTCGAGATAAGAGATGAAAGGATAAAGATTTGTGGGGGGGTGATTATATATGCAAATAGTTTGTTAATTACAGAGCCACGCTTTTATGAATTGTTCTTGCCTTTCATCTTATGATTAACAATCATACCCTCTGTTGAGTGACGAAGAAAATTAAATGGTGCTACAAGTTGGTGCTACATTTTGGTTACTAATTATTTTTCAGTGGAAACTAGATAAATACCGAATCACATGTAATCTTTAGGCACTGCGACATTGTTAATTTTCTGGAAAAGAAAACTATTGTACTGGCTTTGCCTGACCGTCCGTCAGTCCGCACTTTATCATGTCCGCCCTCAGATCTAAAAACCTACTGAGGCTAGAGGGGTGCAAAATGGTATTTTGATCATCCACCCTACAATCACCAAGAGTACCAAATTGCAACCCTCTAGCCTCGGTAGTTTTTATTTTATCTAAGGTTAAATTTAGCCATTGCTCATGCATCTGGCAGCGCTTTGCGGAGGCAAGGGACACACCCAGACTCTACCACATCTGGTGAGCAACTGAAGAGCTGCCGGTGACCGGTCATAGTTGATGGTTTTACGTTGTACAGATAACTCATTTCTTCTGTGCAAATCTTACTTGTTTTTAACAGAGCTAGTAAAACGGACATATGTAAAATACAAGTAGACAATTGAAATACTGTACTTGAAGTACAGCACTTATTCATAAAATATGATAAACAAAATGATGCTACTTAGTTCAAACTAAAAGATTCTGGACATCAGGAATCCTCTATTCGTAAATAAAACACCATCTTGGAAGCCTATTAGTATAAAGCTTATTTCTTGGAAGTATCTTAACTGGTTTTCCTCAATGAAAAGCTTCATAAACTCTCATGACAAATGTCTTTCACACAGTCTTATATTTTTTATCAAGGGTTCAGTGGCTTTATTCTTAAATAAAGGATTATTTCTCCATTTCAAGATACACACTCACATATATATATATATTATATTATATATATATATATATATATATATATATATATGTATATATATATATGTGTGTGTGTGTGTGTGTGTGTATAAATAATTAATATATATATATATATATATATATATATATATATATATATATATATATACATGTACATATTACATTAGGTACACAAAGATGATAGCTTATAAGAGGCATGAAACATAACAAAGAACATCTGTGAACAGTTATACACTTTATCATAAAGCAGTAACATAAAAGAAAGGAAAAGAAAACCTGACAATAGCCAAAATACCTGTAGCATTTGAATAGGTCTAATGTAAAGTATTATTGTCATGAGACTGTCCATTTTGTCCATTGCTTTACTTAGGGCTTTGAAGTCACGGTGTGTGAAACAATGCCTTGCTGGGTGAGAGTGTTCTTTAGTAACCGAGTGTGACGGTTTTGTTAGCGGAAGCCATGTTCTGACACTTCTCCTAGCGTGCACATAAGTTCTGTATTGCAAAAAACGGTTCCGACTACCAATACTCCTGTTTTAACAGCCAGGACAACTGAATTGGTAAACAAGACATGAAGATAAGCCATCGGGCAGGGATTCTTTCTAGCTTAGGTAAAACCCAATCGTAGATAGTATATTAGTGAATACAAATCTAAACTCTATTTTGGGTAGGCATATCAATGTTTTGCAAAGAAATACCTGCAAACAGACGTTACGGATTTTACCGGAATGAAATGAAATTTCCATAGTGAACAAGCGTTGTTGATATTTTGACCTCTCTCTCTCTCTCTCTCTCTCTCTCTCTCTCTCTCTGTATATATATATATATATATATATATATATATATATATATATATATATATATATATATATATATATATATATATATATACTATATATATAATATATATATATATATATATATATATATTTATATATATATACATATATATATATATATATATATATATATACACACATTTATGCATAGTATATGTATAATTGAATTACGAAAGTTTGGAACGCGATAAATGCTTAAATAAAGGTATAAGCCACGAAGGAAAGTGAAACACTGGAGTGGCTACAAGATGTTTTGACTCAACGTCGAAAGAATTTGCAGCTACTCGATTGTTTCACTTTCCTTCGTGGCTTATACCTTTATTTATACACAGTATATATATATATATATATATATATATATATATATATATATATAGATATATATATATATATATATATGTATATATATATATATATCTATATGTGTGTGTGTGTATATACATTTAGTATATGCACACATACATAATTATCAGAAAGCAGTGTAGCGCTTCCAGACTCCAAGCATTATAATGTGTAATCAGCCAACCAGGCTTCGTGGATGAGTGGCGCAGCAAATGTGATCACGGTTTACTAAGCCACCGGATTTCTTTAGGCCTAACACCCCCAGATCACCTAACAATGAATGGGCACGCTCGTTAGTTATGGTATAAATAAGAAAAAAAAAAAGTGGAATAGCGACCTCACTCCTGAAGAAGTGAGAAAACGTAAGCTTATACGCTTTGAGCGTCACCGCAATCAAAGATATTTGACGTATATATATATATATTGTGTGTCAGTGCTTGTGTGTGTTTGTGTGAAAGCGTGTCTCTAATGACGTGTGAGTTGGAGTGAAACTCTGCTCCTTTTCGTGGATGAACCAGCGGCATCCGAGCTTGATAGAAAGAAAAACCGAGAATACGATATAATAAATCACTTAATAAATTACATGGTCGCGAAGAACATCATATCCTCCTCTCTTTAAATTCGTTGAACTAATCCCGAGCATAACAATAAGCCGTCTGGGAACGCCTGAGGAAATGTCAGTGATGTGTGGACGAGCCCTTCTTTCCACAAGGTCATCCACGTGCGTTCACAAGAAACTCTCTCTCTCTCTCTCTCTCTCTCTCTCTCTCTCTCTCTCTAGATGATTACTTTCGTTTATGGCCAGCCTCAGTGCCTTAGATATTCATCACGATTCTTTACTTACAGAGGAATTTCATAAGCACGGTTTCCACACCTTTCAGTTTCAACGATTTATTGAATAAAGTTACCTTAGACATAAACATGATAATCTGTTTCAGGATAAATGATCTCATTTGACGCAGAATTTGCTTTGCTGATAGGATGAAAGCTCTTTGAGTAACTTGAGCAATTGTCTTCTGAATACGGCTCGGATTCCTCATTGATTTCAGGAATGCTTTAGCAGTGGTTAGAGGTTTCATGTGTAACATAATTAATCAGTAATGGCTAGATGCTTCTCGGGAAAATCTGTTAGAAATGGTTCAATGTGCGCATTTCATCAAAATGCGATGAAGTTTGCGGGTGTAATTAATAATGCTCATTTAAAAATATAAAACACAGTAGGTATATAGTCCTTAGCTTTAAACCAGAGTCTTTTTAATGGACCTTTTATACTTGATTCATATATATATATATATATATATATATATATATATATATATATATATATATATACTATATATATATATATATATATATACACGCATTAAGCTACAAATGTCCTTTAATATCTAATTCGCTCTACCTCGGAATTAATATATTTTCATATATTTGCTTAATCGAAGGGGGAGTTTTTTAGCAGCCGACGACGAAATTATTATCAACTGAAAAACTCCCCCTCCCCCCCCCGGTTAACATATACGAAGATATATTAATTCTGAGGTAGAACGAATTAGATATTAAAGGACATTTGTACCTTAATGCGTATATATGAATCACGGTGATGTGACCACTCATATATTATATATATATATATATATATATATATATATATATATATATATATATATATATATAATGTGTGTGTTTGTGAAAGGTGCGATAGTAGAAGAACATAATTTTTATGCACTGGGAAGACACTGAAAGGCCGAACTCACTGCCAATGCCAAGTGGGGCAAACCTGTTTTAAAAGTCCCCCGATGTCGGTCAGTCGGAGAAGCGGCAATTTGCTTCCACCTCTCGTCGTTCCAGCGCTTGTCCCTTTCCTTCCCCAATCTCCACGCCCGTTTCGTGACTGTCTGGAAATGGGAAAAATAAAAAGGTTAATTGTAGATCAAATGCTTCTGGGTAAGAGCGGATAAATTTCATATCATTAGCCTTCCGGCTTCATGATCGATGTCGTTATTGTGTTCCAGAATACTTCGCGGAAGCCGCGCGGATTTTCTTCCAGGAATCCAGGAATGCGCCTCGCTCGGACGCTCGGCTCTTGTGGTGGTCACTCGGGGCTTATGTTGCTCCGCTCGACCTCAATGATAAGCGTCTGAAGATTGGACAACGTCTGTGTGAAGCCAAATTAACCAACCCTCGACTTTCATTAATTGTTCCTCCGCCTGGTATAAACGCCCTAATGGTGATTTACCATTTCGTCTTCTTATCATTTTGAAGCTAAAACGTCACAGACACGAGATTCATCACACAACCGTTCAGTTGCCATGGGAGGTGTTTTCGTTTTTATCTTCGGGAAAGGATTACGTAGAACTGACTCTAATCATTCCCTTAAGAGTTACGTTTCCGTTACCCTAGTTGTGAAAAGGAAGAATTCAATGGGATATACATATCACACATTGAGTGCACTCGTACTTTATACGTATATACTATATTTTACATACGTACATACACACACACACACGCATATATTATATTATATATATAATATAAATAATATATATATTTACGAACCGAAATCTTTGCATTGGCTGGGAGGGGACAAATATCAAGATAAGCAAGTATGATGAAACACTATTCCTATGAAAATAGAGTTCATCATTCTATCAAGTTACATTAGAAAAAATCAGCACTTAAACTGTGTGTGACTGTGTGTGTGTGTGTGTGTGTGATACCCCTCCAGAATTCAGAGACTGCGAAGTAAAGTAATTATTTTAATTGAACGAATACCGCTGAGGCCTCAGCCAAGCCAAAGCGAGAAGCGAAAATTTCCAGGTAACTCGCGGCTGAAACTGATGCGTTCATTTGCGTTATGGCCAATCAGATAACTGTATTATGGATCCGTAAATGTAATACACCCGTTTTGGGGGCTTCAAATGGTGAGGAACACGCATCTACGAAAACTCAAGCGAACATTTATTTAACATTTAACCGCCTAAATTATTCTGTATTTAAAACCTTGACACACCGACAGAATATACATAGATAGTTTGTTTGATGTAGCGTCTTGTGAAACTCAGTGTTTGGAAATTCAAAATCCACACGAAAATTTTCTTTCTTTGTTTTTTTTTTAGTTTTTTTGTGATGAAAAAAATGAAAGATTGGCAAAATTTAATGAAGGATAGATTTACACGCCCCATAAAATCAGAAAAAAGAAAATAGGTTCTTGCCAATTTGAAAACTTCTTAATTTATGTGTGTGCGTGTGCGTGTGTGTGTGTTTTATTTGAAGGCACCGTGTCTTTATACGCCATTCCTAATGCCATGATCGCCGGGATGCGTGTTGCCCTGCCATTCGTACCAAAATGACACCTGTCATTTGAATTGTCACCATCCTGCAAAATGCACGTAATTTCACGGGAGCCACAAGAACTCGAAGTGTGACACCTCCCTCAGTGTGACCTGAAAAGCAACGATTGTTCAAGTTTTATATAAACCTCATTGTTTCCGACGTTCAGGAGTGGGTAAAATTTCCATTACTTACCCTACCTTTATTTATATACACAGTCTTATGCAGAAGTGATTATTTCGTGTGAAAATATTAAATAGAGACCATTTTGAGAAAAGAATGAAAAACGGATAAAGACTAAGAGATAGAGACGAAGAGAAGTTGGAAAAACATGAACTGGAACCTTTCAAAAATGGAAGAAAATGGACGATAGTCTGGAACAAAATCTTTATAATTAGTGAAAAGGGGAAAGTAAATAAAAGGTATTTATGCTTATTGGAAATCCCAAAGGAGTGAGAATGATGAGAAATGTTGATGAAATTCTAAAGGGACTCAAAATTGTTCTAACAAACTTGCCAGAAGGCATTGTTCACCAATAAAAGAATTATTCATGTACCTGCGTTCGCGCCCAAGTAAGGTAAATCTATTATCGAGAAAAGATTCCCCTTCGTTAAGCATATAGGAGAATATACTATTCCGAGGTAGAGCAAATTAGATATTAAAGGACATTGTATGCTCGATATATATATATATATATATATAATAATATATATATAGTATATATATAGAAATATTATATAGTATATATATATATATATATATAGCACTGTATATATAATCATATATATATATAATTATATATATATATATATATATATACTATATATACGTACTATATATATATATGTGTGCATATAACACTTTATATCAGGATAGGTTGTAACCTTGAAAGGGATATATATAGACAATTTTGTATTACAAACGATTAGCTGGAGCAGGATAACAAGAGGTTACAACACTATATATATATATATATATATATATATATATATATATATATATGTATGTATATATACACTGTATATATCATATATATATATATATATATATATATATATATATGTGTGTGTGTGTGTGTGTGTGTGTGTATATATAAACAAAAGTACCAGCAGCAAGCAAGGGACGGGGAAATATCAGCCAAATCTAAATGAGAATAATGCTAATTAAAATGTGGCTCTTGAAGCCTGACTTTGGTAAGAGATGAAACGGTTTCAAAATATCACAACGCACTCACTTGATTTAGCTACTTGTTATCCATACTTTTTTATGTTATGGCTCTTGACCACAAAAAAGAAACTTGAAAAACGTCTCTTCAGAACGCCTTTCTATTCGGCCACTTGTACAGTGATGCTCAAATCTCATGCGACATGTTTCCATAGGATTTCGTTCAAAATTCACTAACTGGTAACCTAACATGCTCTATATCTATTTATTATTCCGGAAACGCGATTATTGAATACAATAAGGTCATAATATGCTTCATAAGAGTGAAATCTGTCATATATTTCAAAACTGTAAGAAAATGTCACGTGTAGCAAATATCAGAAAAATCTCTCTCGAAACATTTTCAAAACATCGCTGAAGCATTTGACCAAAATGTAGTTATCATCAAGCATCAGTTCAGTGCTGAAAAAAATGTAAAAATGTATATACAAAAGTAGAATGCACCCACCGATATCAACGTGTGAGGGGATCGTGTGTGATGGATCATTAGTGTCGGTGTAACAACAACCACCCAGTGTAATATAAGTAGGTCTACACTGACTAGCGACAATGAAATTATCTTGAAAACTTACTTTATATGTTTTAGAAGAATATTATGATTTTCATACATAATTATTTGTTATAATTCTTAAATATTTCACAAATGATGGCATACTTGCAAATATTCGCATATGCAAGTATTCTTTTGTCAAAGCCAAGATATTGTTCCTAGGCCTAGGTGTTAGATTTCTTTACTTTACACTTAACAGTTGCATCTCTTTATTAACATCTGGCCAATGAGGTTATCTACACATTCTTGCACTTCAAGTTACCTTATGAAAGAATAAATTATACACCAAAAGCGAGCAGAAGGAATTTTAAGAAAATAATATTTTAAACCAGTTGAAAAACAAGTGTTCCATACGTCTTGATAGTTAATACTTACGATATTTCGATTATAATAACAATCTTCTCCATATAATCAAAATCAGCAGCATCTTTTATTCCTCAAAGAACAGGTAATCTTTGCAAATAAAAACATTAGTAACAGATGACATTTCAGAAGACTTAGAATATTTTTTAGGCCTATAAATCATTTTGCAACATACAGCCAGGTTAAACGCAGTCTAAAACTTCAACATTCAAAGAAAACTGGTTGTAATTCGTATTCAATCGTATTCATCAAGAACAGGTAATCTCTACAAATAAATTCATTGGTAACAGATTAGGCTACATCTCAGAAGGCATAGATTATTTCTTTAGGCCTATGAAACATTTTGCAACATACAGGGAGCTTAAACACAGCATAAACTTCAACATTCAAAGAAAACTGGTTGTAATTCATATTCCTACTTTGAAAATGTTGTCATGACTGTTGAGCTTATTAGGTCTACTGTCATAATGCTGCAGACGTACTAGCTATGTAGACCAGTCCGAAGAGCATGTTAAGTGCGCTTTCATTGATGGCACCGCTAACCTTATCACACCGCACTTTGAACTAAGCAACGTAAAAAAAAAAAATCAGTTCATATCACACAGATTACGAATCATACAAATGCCAGGAAAATAGGGCTGGCTGTGAATTCGCAAACTTGTTGACATGTATGACATTAGAAAAAAAAAAAGTTTAACACCACTTGGCAACATCACGCTGAGTCTGAGAATCTGGACGATATAAAAAGAATCATGTCGCATGAGATTTGAGCCCCACTGTACATCGAAGTCATGTGATCAAGAATCTACGTAAATGTCCGTGTGCTCCTTTGAGGTTTGTGATCTCCTTACTTGTAGTTTATTTTCTATCCGCATTCTAATCTCACCAAATTATCTTTACTTAGACGAGGTCCTTATTCGTGGATTTTAAAAACAGTCACACCTCAGATGCCCTTCTGCTGAGGAGATAGCGCAGAAAACCTCAGGGGGGAAATCTGATCTTCCAATAGTAAATTCATTTACCAGTTTATTTACGTATTCTTGTTTGTTGCCATTAAACATTCCCCGGACCAGGAGCTTCCCACTGTCCTACTTAGAAGTCATCACATCAAAATAATTAGAGAGTTTCCAAATGCTGCTCGAACTGAATTTAATTGAATATAGAATTTAGGCCAAAAGAATCTAGACCAAAGGCCAAGCACGGCGACCTATAAGGTCTTTCAGCGCTGAAACGAAAATAGACAGTAAAAGGTTTGAAAGGTGTAACAGGAGGAAAACCTCGATTTTGCATTATGAATCAATTGCAAGGAAAGGGTGAAAAGTAAGATGGAAGAAAGAGAATATGAAAGGAGGTACAGTACAAGGAACGAAAAGAGTTGCAACTAGGGGCCGAAGCCGCGCTGCAATGAACCTTAAGTAATACTGCACTGACGGCACTACCCCCTTACGGGAGCCAAATGCCAGTTAGCCGGAGGGGAAGATCTTCGTAGAGCTCATTTGTGATGATAGCACTGTCTAGACGATTTCTCATAGAGATGAATTTAGAAGCATACAGGATCCGTATAATTAATTTAGATAATAAACACAATTATGGAACAATACCGAAAATACACAGAAAGAGAAAAACTGAAGCATAGTAAACGCAAACCTCATCCAGTCAGTTAATCTTAACATAAGTCATAGCTTCGATGAGAATTGCGCGATAATAAATGGGATCTTTTATTCATAGCAACAGCCATCGTATGTAATATTAGCTGAGAAATTGAAGGACAGACCTCGTTATGTCACTAGAAAATATGGAAAAAAATTCTCTTCTTTCAACTCGGGTTTAGTTTCTGCCCTTTGCATCGCGATCATACCTTTGTGTTGAGAAGTTCTGGATGGGAAGCATAACTTTCGAAGGTTGCCACACCGTGACATGAAACTCATCCCTTAAGCTGGCTTACCTCCCAGTTAAGCCCTTTACCTGGTCTCTTAATTGAGTCAAAAGTGGCGTCAATGCCCTAAGAGACAGCATCTATGCAATAAGTCTCTTCAATAAAGATAATATACAGACACTAATAGGATAAATTATATATGCTGCAGACGCTCGATACAATCCCGAGCTATCTCCAGAGGTATCGAAATTCTTGACATTTTTCTCAAAATGCTTGAAAATAAACTGGATTTAAATTATCACAACAGAAACGGAGCAATAATGCAAAGCTGGTGTGGTGAAATCCATATTTCAAAACCAGGTTTTCTCATGACGGAAAATGATGATATTTCTTCAGCCCTGTCGTAACATAGCCCAAAGGATGCTTCATTGTTTAATTACTCAGTAAATTCTCTCTCTCTCTCTCTCTCTCTCTCTCTCTCTCTATCTTCTCTACTCCTCTCTCTCTCTCTCGTCTCTCTCTCTCTCTCTCCTCTCTCTCTCTCTCTCTCTCTCTCTCTCTCTCTCATCCCTAATTGAATATAATGTTTCAACACCTGAAAATCTCCACCACCCTCTGATTCTTATATTCTTAACAAGCGTTGCAAAATACTCCTCCCAACAATCTCGGTATGAAAGGTTTCCGATATCAAGATCTTTTTCATGGACCAGTTTATAATGTTGTTCCTGACATGAATCAAAACGCAGCCGAAGAAAACTCAACATACGTAATCAAGGTCATTGTGCTTATACTCTTACAAAGCAATTCAACCCGGAATTTGACAAAAAAAAAAAAAAAAAAAAAAAAAACAAAAAAAAAAAAAAAAAAAAAAAAGTAACTACGTAAACACCAGGTTTCCTTTCAATACGAGGTCGAGTGCTTGGGAAGTATTCAGTTCCGTGTGCAATTCGGGAAAAGAAATTGCACGGCGCAAAAATTCATTCTTTTCACAAAACAATGCTCTCAAAGGCAAGCAAAAATTGCATAATTCAACTGAAAATAAAAGTGCAGAGGAAAATATTGCGGAAATCTTTAGCATGTTACAAAATCATTTATTTCTAGTGTGGCACTGGCGGTTTTTAGAAATAGTCAAGATAACTATATCATGATGATGGTGTTTTTACTGTTACTGGTCGTACTTTTACTAATGCCACTATGTAAAATCAGTGTAAAATTCACACACACACACACACACACACTACAGAAATTGAAGGTGGATGTACGTTCGAGTTTAACCTCCTGAAAAGGGCAAGTGAGATTAGAAATGAAATCTAGAGCAAGATTGACCTGCTACTCAAGCGAAATGCTTTGTTATCACCGAGACATTTTGGTTGTTACCCAGAAGAGGGAAAATAAGAACTTCACGGGAGTTTCTGACAATTCCCTTTCACGTTGCACGGCTTAATTATTGTCTAAAAGGAATGCATATCTATTGACTGTAAGATGAGTCTCAGAAGGAGATAGAGCCTGTCGAAACTGTGCCAACATTCAAAGCTTGCGTAACTCAGGTCGATATTTCAAAATGATTTGAGAGGCTATCAATATCAGAACGTATATTGGTTTCAGCCTATATTTCAGTGTTAATAAGAGATATACCAGGCACAGAACTAACAAGTTCGTTCTCTTCGAAGGGCACTTCCCTCTTCACAATTCTGCTATCATTAAAACCTGGTAATTCAATTTCCTTAATCTGGGTAACAACCAAAATTAAGTTCATCATAAGTCTGCAATTAACAAGCGACATTCTCTAAGCGTCAGACAGTTTTCATGCCCGTTATAAGAAAACAAATGTATGTGGTATCTTTCTCAGTATTTCTTCAGTACCCTTGAAAAGACAAAATGAAAGTACAACAGCCATTATTCTGTTTATTATCAACAATTAACACTCAGTCACTAATTAGGCCTTTGCGAGTCAAGTCCCAGGGCCAGAGCTGTGATGAGATAATTACTCCGTTCTTTATTGGTTCCTAATTAGTCAGTTCTTCACTCAGATGTTGTAGAATGAAAACTGAATGTATAATTTTCTTACATTCCGGAACGTACCTCTCAAGAAAGCAGTACAGCTCTCTCTCTGATCAAATAAAAGGGTTCCAAACTTATAGATCAGATAGAAAAAATAGGAATCAAGGGGGAACCGCAATATATGGGAAAGACAAAAAACAAGGAAAAATATATGAGAAATATAGTAACTCAGAATGTGAACTAATAGCGGTAGAATTTGAATCTGAAAAATTGATGAACATAGTAATATATAGACCTCCTAATACTAAAGAGTTTGACTTAATAATTGAAAAATTGGATGATATATGTAGAAATCACAAGGACTGGACTATTCTCCTATCTGGTGACTTCAACTTTCCTTTCGGGGGGGGGGTAGAATGGAAAGAACGAATGGAGAGCTGTGGTTGTACTTATACATATAAAAAAGAGAGTAATAGTAGTGCAGAAGATAAGAGGCAATTTGAAAAGCTATTAGATATGCTACTAGAATACAACATTCAACAAATAAATCACCTGCCACAAAGGAAAATACTTTAGACATAGTATTTGTGAACGAGATGAATTATGTTAAAGAAATAATAGTTTATAATGCGAGTATTTCAGATCATAATGTCATAGAATTAACAGTTCATTCCAAAGCAAGTGAAAATAGAGATAAGCAAGAAATGAAAAAGTGGGAAGGATATGGAAAATACAACTTCTACAGTAAAAATATAAAATGGTCAGAAATTAATGAAGAATTAAACAAAGATTGGATAACATTTTCGTAAGTGATGACATAAGGGTAAATACGGAGATATTATATATTATTGGAGAAAATAGTGGATAAATATATACCGAAGAAGAAAAGTAAACATCATTCATGCATACCAAGAGACAGAAGGATCTTGTTCCAGAAAATCAGAAAGTGGAAAAAAGGTCTTGCAAAAGAAAAAAATGCATGGAAAGTTATAGAACTAAAAAGTAAGATAGAAAATGCAGAACAAAAGATTATACAATCAAAAGAAAATGAAAAACGGGACTTGGAAGAAAAAACCCTATTAAACATCAAGCAAAACCCCAAACTATTATACTCATATGCGAAGAAGATGAATAAAAGAAGAATAGAAATAGGCCCTCTGAGAATTGAAGGGAGATTAACGAATGAAAAAAGGAAATTTGCAACATACTGGCAGAACGATATAAGAGAGAATTCACCCCTAGAATAGATAATGAAGATAATGATATAGAAGTAAGGGACGAAAATAGTGAATATTTAGCTGACATAGAAATTAATGAAGCTGATATTGTGCAGGCAATTAATGAAATTAAAAATGGAGCTGCTGCAGGGCCGGATGGAGTCCCTGCTATTTTGTTAAAGAAAGTAGTTCATTCTATCGCAAAGCCACTTGCAATATTATTAAGACAAAGTGTAGATACAGGCAAGATTTATGATGAGCACAAATTAGCATATATCACCCCTACTTTCAAAAGTGGATCAAGACTAGAGGCAAGTAATTATAGGCCTGTGAGTCTAACATCACATATTATGAAAGTGTATGAAAGGGTAATGAAGAAAAATATTATGAAACATTTAATAAAAAAATAATTTGTTTAATATAGGACAACACGGTTTCGTACCCGGAAAAAGTACACAAACCCAACTGTTAGTCCACCGTGAGAACATATTCAAAAATATGAAAAGCGGAAATGAAACAGATGTGGTTTATCTAGACTTTGCAAAAGCTTTTGACAAAGTAGACCATAATATATTAGCAAGAAAATTAGAAAACACAATATCGTAGATAAAGTAGGAAGATGGTTAAAAGAATTTTTACACAACAGAAAACAGATAGTTATTGCAAACGATGAGAAATCGGATGAAACCAAGGTAATATCCGGTGTGCCACAAGGTACGGCGCTAGCTGCAATATTGTTTGTTATTATGATTGAAGACATAGACAGTAATGTTAAGGATTCGGTAGTGAGTAGTTTCGCTGATGACACAAGAATAAGTAGAGAAATTACTTGTGATGAAGATAGGAACGCTCTACAAAGAGACCTTAACAAAGTATATGATTGGGCAGAGGTAAATAGGATGGTATTTAACTCTGATAAATTTGAATCAATAAATTATGGAGACAGAGAAGGAAAGCTATATGCATATAGGGGACCTAATAATGAGACAATCACAAATAAGGAAGCAGTTAAAGACCTTGGTGTGATGATGAATAGGAACATGTTATGCAATGATCAAATAGACATTCTGTTGGCAAAATGTAAAGCAAAAATGGGAATGTTGTTACGGCACTTCAAAACAAGAAAAGCTGAACACATGATTATGCTTTATAAAACATATGTTCGTAGTCCACTTGAATATTGCAATATGATATGGTACCCACACTATCAAAAGGATATTGCACAAATAGAGAGTGTACAAAGGTCCTTTACAGCTAGAATAGAAGAAGTTAAGGACCTAGACTACTGGGAAAGACTACAATCCTTAAAATTATATAGTCTAGAAAGGAGAAGAGAACGCTACATGATAATTCAGGCATGGAAACAGATAGAAGGAATAACAGAAAATATCATGGAACTAAAAATATCAGAAAGAGCAAGCAGAGGTAGATTAATAGTGCCCAAAACTATACCAGGAAAAATAAGGAAAGCACACAGAACATTAATCCACTACGCACCAGCATCGATAATGCAGCGTCTATTCAATGCGTTGCCAGCTCATCTGAGGAATATATCAGGAGTGAGCGTAGATGTGTTTAAGAATAAGCTCGACAAATATCTAAACTGCATCCCAGACCATCCAAGATTGGAAGATGCAAAATATACCGGAAGATGTACTAGCAACTCTCTGGTAGACATTAGAGGTGCCTCACACTGAGGGACCTGGGGCAACCCGAACGAACTGTAAGGTCTGTAAGGTAAGGTCTCTCTGTCTCTCTCTCTCTCTCTCTCTCTCTCTCTCTCTCTCTGAAGGCATTTGTAAAAACTTCAAAAGAGGGTTTTTTTATTCAGATGAACTAATTTACATGATAACAGGATATAGCAGCGTTCCGTTCTCTTCATTAAAGGAATCCACCACTGACAAATCAGTTATGTAACAGGTGCAATCATCTCCTCAGTTTGAGTCAGTGCACCGCGTCGGTTATGTAACTGGCTCACGGGGGCTGATTCTAATTGAGGAAAAGATGACCGAAAATGATCACCAGCCTTTATGATTAAGGTTCCAGAATTCTTGACTGACAATTTCGTCTTGAGATTAACCAAACTACACTGGTAGCTCTTGTTATGCCTGCTGCTAGGCTGGTTTATTATTAAGTATTAAATTAAGTCTCTCTCTCTCTCTCTCTCTCTCTCTCTCTCTCTCTCTCTCTCTCTCTCTCTCTGCAGGCAACGTGTATCCCGAGTATCTATCTCATCTCTTGTGGAAAGAGGAATGGAAAGAGGAATACAAATAGAAGAGGAGAATAAGTGAAACCACAAAGCATAGAGCAGTGAGGGGTTTAAACTTTTGGTAGAAATCAGGTACAAGGAGAAGGTTCCAGGGAATGGCTGGAAAGGAGAGGGAGAAGTGGAAACTGTAGCTGAGGGAGAATTCTAAAGTCACGAAAGGAGAGGAAAGGAGATACAGAATACAAAAACTGGGTGGGAGAGAGATGCAGATATAGTAAAGAGAGCAATTGAGTGGTACGGAAAACTAAAGCGAGGGAAAGAAAGCGAAGATGTAGAGGGGGAAAACTAGAGCTGGGAGAGAATTTCAAAGGCTTGGGAGGGAGAACAAGGAGCAAGGAAAGCAACAGGGAGGGGTAAGTTTAAAATCATGGAAAAAAATTAGCTTGTAAGGGTTCAAATCGTGGAAGAAAGGCCAGAAAGAGCACATTTAAGAAGACGGGAGAGAATTCAAAACTTGGGGGAAAGAAAAAAGAAAGAGAAGGACAATTTCGAGCAGTGAGGTATCCATTGAGTCTCGAGAAAAATATAGGGAGTGTTAAGAAATTAGAGGCTAGGTCTTACGCAAGGAAAAGAAAAACATTTAACGAAGAGAGCAGTCTACAAAGGGAATTAGGAATTCGTCCTCTGGCATCAGAAAACCCGTTGCTAAAGTAGTATCTGCAGTTTGCTAAGGCTATGAGGTCACGTCGTATCAAGTTCAACATTGAGAATGACCTGATGATACAGAAGGTCATTTGTTAGACTCATCCCTTTTGTTTCACTCATGCTAACGCTACAAGTGCGGAGGGCAATGTTCCTGCAGCAGATAAACAATGCTTATAAAATTAAAATAACTTGGATAGAAAAAAATTCACAGCACCGAAAAAATATATCTTGTTCTTTAGACTTATACCTAATAACCCTAAATGTTGCATCACTTTACGCGAGCACAGCTTAATAATTACTTACTAAATGATTTATGAAGGAGATTTTATCTCATGGTTAATAAGTTGTTCTAGAAATTAGAAAGAGACACAAAGAAGAATAGCCTAATTAACTGTAAACATCGCAAAATCTTGACCTCTTTCGGATGTTGATTAATAAGATAATTTGAGAATGGTCAGAGATGGAAGATTCACTACAGAGGACAGAGATGGTTCACCGACTGACTCGGAATCACTTAGTGGTGTACCACCTACGAGGTCATCGACGCCGAAAAGACCTTGTCACGTAAGGAGCAAAGTTAATTGAGACAGGACAAAACTCGTACAGGAAAACAGGTAATATGAACAGAGCAAAAAAAAAAAAAAAATTCTCAAGAAATCAGCTAACGTCTATTAGGTGAGACATTGAAAGCATGATAAACCTCGTAGTGCATTGGAAACAAGATGATTTAACCAAAATCTAGAATGGTTTTGTAAGAAATATGATTAACACGATTTTCATAGCGTTACTGAGTGACATTGAGGTAACGAGAGCTATATAGAAGAATTATTATCGGATCTTGCATCAAGAATGCTCAGACATTGATGGGAACGAACGTTTTCAGCACATATTGTGTGATGAAGCACACGATATGAAAAAGTGAAAAAGGCTTAAAGTTTAGAGTATGTACTTAAGGTACAAGGGCTTTCCAGTAATGCCACGAACGGTTCGAAAGAAATGTGTATGTCAAGTAGGGAGACAGATACCAGGTAGGAGTTTGTCTTTGTGTTGTCGGGCAGGACATCCATTCGACTCCCCTGTACCTGTGGTTACCTGAGTATTCATGTCCTCCCTCGTCTGCAGAGCTGAGATGTATTGGATCACGGCCTCCTTAAAGGCGATTTTAATTTATTTTGGATTGCAGCTTCCCCTGTTTTGTGTGAGAAGTTTGTTGATATTTTTATATATATCTATTTTTCTATATATATTATATATATCAATCTATTAATACTATATTTATAGACTCTGGTGATCCTTATGGCCTATCGGCCTTGGTGTTTGTTATAATATGGTGTTTAGACTGTAATTCATAGGTAGGAATTTAAGTGTTTTCTCACTTTTATCCTTCACCTTCTTTCCTTCACTTATAGTTATAGGTATATTTGGATTTTGGCCTGGCCAGCCATTGTATGGATATATTCCTGTTTTGTTGTATTCTTGTGTTCGTTCTCTTTCATGTTTCTATCTAGGGCTTAGTTTTCTTAGCATTTAGGAATCCTACGGGATTACTTGAGGACTCGTGTACGTCCTCTTCAGTCAACAAGGTTGACTTAGTTTTTTTTTTTTTTTTTTTTTTTTTTTGTGAATAAATATGGTTGAGTTTTCCCTTTTGTTTTCGTCTCCACTGACCATTTTACGCTGAGTATTTTGGAACATCAATGATGAGTATATATAGTGCAATGAAAGACCTGCACCACGACCCGATAAAGGGGTTCGTGACAGAGTTTAATCTGAAAAAGACGAACCACGGAAACAGGCCCGTCGCCAAGCTAATGACTTGGACTGCAGAACCCATGACACAAGTTGCCATACCCCTGGTCTATTTAATTTTAGCGGAAAGCGGTTTCCCGTTTGCAAATAAGAAATTACCAAAGCCACATATTTTAGATTTTTTTTTCTAGTCTATGTACAAATCCGAGTAAACGATTTTACCGCGACAAAAACTAGCATGTAACTAAGCGAGACTGTTTCATTCGGTTCATGATATTTTAAACCTGTTCATATGTTAATTTTGCTTATGGTGATACAGATATTACCTGGGAATCTGTTGCCAAATCCGTGGTATAGTATCTATACTCTGTTTTTTTCATCTGTCCATCCGCCTGTGGTGTTTTCGCATGGTAACACTGCGTCCCGGTCTTTAGATAGTTACGCTATGTGTAAGTTCTCGGTAAATAAAAGGATATCTGGGTGTAAATTTGCAACTGAAAAGTGTTTTAATAATTTACTGTATGCGAATTACACCGTTAATATTCGAAATAAGTGGAAAAAAACAGAGTATAGTGTCATGAATTGTTCTACAATCCAGGTCATTAATCTGACGGGGCTAGTGCTCAAAATTTAATGGAGCGACATCTTGTTGACAATACCTGAAGTCATTAATGCAAAGACCAACAGCAGGAAAATTCCAGCCCATTTATCATCCTAGTTACATAAGATCATTAGAGGATGCAAACAGGTTTTTCCCAACACGTCTCTTTAAGAGAAGGTTACGTAAGCAGGAAGTATAGCCCAAAACAAGCCGACGCAAATATAAACCAAGGAGTGGCTGCTTATCTTCGCTGTTCTGCAACATTATTAAGAAAGAATGGCGATGATATTATTAGAACTCTTTTTGTATGCAGAAAAACGAAAATGGGGAGATAGAAT
>NC_061109.1:94250474-94260474 GCF_015104395.2 Macrobrachium nipponense | reverse complement strand
CTTTCCTTTCATCAGTGCATTTCTGTCTTATTTTGCAGCACTCTTACCCATTTTAGTCGGTGGTCATACATGGGGTGGTTAAATAGACTTCCGCAATAAACTTCATTTCCATCCCAGAATTTTTATTCTGTCCCCACTAACTAAAGCTGTATATAAGCTGTCTGTACAAGATTAATGTTGCTTTCATATCTTAGGTGCTTCCATTACCTTCTTCTTGACATGGCTGAATAAAAGTAGTCCACTTAACTGATGACCTCCCTTTACCCCTGAATGTTCTTTCTCTTCACTGTACGATTTCTTCGCCGACTCATCTATGGTTACGATTCATGTCGGTAACCTGAGGAGACTGTCCTCTTCGCCTCACCTATTGTGGTAACACCTAACAATATCCTGTATTCCTTGATCCACTCCGTTGCTTTGAATAGGGACTTATCTTTGAGTTTCAGAATGATTAAAGTTAGTAATTGACCGTTCCTTTTGCTTTTATATAAAACAAGCAAAAAACATGCCAAAGTTTCTTCTACACAATCGAGTTTTCTGTGACGCATATAATGCTACTTGAAACCCTCGATGTGCTTCTATATGACACTCTCAGTTACGACTGGGGAGCGCTCGTTCAGTTGCTCCCCCGATGTGGTAAAGTGAAGGCCCGTCGGCAACGCCTCCGGAATTGTATTCGGAGGTGCCAGACGCACGTTCGCGGCTGACTTTAAACTTAAATAAGATAAAAAATAACCAAAGGTAGAAGGCTGCAATTTGGTATGTTTGATGATTGGAGGATGAATGATCACCATACTAATTTACAGCCCTCTAGCCTCAGCAGTTTGAAAGATCTTGGGGCGAACAGAAAAAGTTCGGACGGACAGGCAAAGCCATCTCAGTCGTTTTTTTTTTTTTACAGAAAACTAAAACGAAGACCCGTACCCACACGCTCGGAAGTCTTGGCATTGGTATAAGGATTTCTTGCATAACTTAATTGGAGTATCTAGTAGACGTAATAAAAGGACCCTAATTTAAACAGTATGCATAATGAGAAAAAATATCAGTTATTATTAAGTCTAAAACGATGTGCGGTAATGAGAGATTACTTGCAAATAACTATATGCTGAACCTATCATGGCCTATACTGTGTTTGCGATTTGTATCTTAACTTTATGTTGCCAAGTATCCATGAAATTCTAAGAATAAAAATATATTCTGGAAAGCAAAATGTCAAACGCTTAGAGGAGATTTGGTTGGTGTGTCATTACAGACCGGCAATACATAATGGGACCCAACTCCTGTCTAATAACATTGCTGCTAGAAGATTTTATTGTACATGGTACTTAAAGCAGTTTCCCATTTTTTCAATGTTCGAATCTTCAAGGAAAAATGAGCTTGATAAAATCGATGCGAGTTTTTGTTTTTTCTTTTCAAGTTCAGCACGCTAGACTCATCATCCGAATTTTTCAATGAATACATGCTAGTGAATTCGTGTATAAGCGCTTCTGCAACTGACGTGCTTCTAAGAACTGATAGTTTGTTTAGCCTTCATTGTAGATCTACAGTGATGAAATACAAGTATTACTACAAAAGGTAATCAACTCGGGAGTTTCAGAATAATTAGGTAAATGTAACATGCGAATAAATTCCATCATCGTAAATAAGGCACAATTACCGCGTGCGATGTCTTTTATGTTTAATAAGTATTATAAGTGAAATAAGGTATTTAAAAAGTTTTTTTTAATATATATTGCTGAAGACTGTAGATGATTGAGAACGAGAAGATACTCTTCCAAGAGAGCGCTGCCTGGATGGGTGGGCGAGGAATGAGGAAGCAAGTGTGTGAGGGTTTAAGAAGTCGACAAGCTGCTGATGAGCCTATTGCGTGTGCTTATGAAGAGACTGATATAATTAATGTATGGAAGTATTCTAAAAAAAAAAAAAACTATGTATATTCGGTGCGTGTGTAGTGTGTGTTTATTGAACTGGATTGGATTATAGAATTTATGCCAAAGGCCAAGCTCTGGGACCTACGAGGAAATGGACGGTAAGAATGTCTGAAAGGCGTAACAGGAGGACAGCCTTGCAGCTGCACTGTGAAACAATTGTTAGAGAGGGTGGAAAGTCACGGGAAAGAAAGAGAATATGAACGGAGGTACAGCAAAAGGAATGAAAGAAGTTGCAGCTCGGAGATGAAGGGACGCTGCAAAGAAGCTTAAGCAATGCCTACAGTGCACTGCGTGAGGTGCACTGACAGCACTAGCCTCCTACGGGAATGGTATGTATATGAGTGGTCAGATTTTCTTAGAACATTAGTTATATTCCGATCTTGTAATGTCAACGAATATTTCATACGTTCTCAAGTTTCATTACAGTGAGTATAGCAGCGCCTACCGGCGATCCAGACCAGTGTTTCATTATTCAGAGTAAATTTGCTTATGAGAGTAATTATATGAGTTGTATGTAACATACGCACGAAACACTGCCGCACCATCAGAACTACTTTGTTGTTTATGGCAGCGTAATTCAACAAATGATGATGACCTTACATCATTTCATAGCGACTATAGTACTATAAATAACAGCCTTGTACTTCTGCACAAAGTGGAAACATGTTTAGAATGTAGTAAGTTCAAAGTCATTTTTCCATTTGGTATATCTATCTAAGTCATAGTTGATATTATTAGCTCTTTTAAAGACGAGGATACATTTCTCGTAACCCTTCAATGTTTAATTTACCCTCTCAGTTCATTATTAAAGAAAATCTTGGTTATCTTCTCTATATTCTATATTTGCCTTTCCATTTAAGTTTGACAGCCAGATAGGTAACACAAGCAAGGATGTCGGTTAGAATATTTCATGAGAAGAGTTAGTGTAGAGATGAGGCTGAAAATTCATTCGAGAACAGCGTTGACAGTTTCATATTTTCACGCTCGCATTGGAACGAGGTCGTTGCAAGCTCAACAGCTACACGTATGAGTTACTCGAATCCAGGTAATAATATCACAGGAAAAAACAAAGTCACCGAAAAAAAAGTAACAGGAAAGACTCACTGGAAAAAACGTCACAATAATCTCTAATAGATAGTGACCCACAAGGATTTTAATCCGGTACGTATCCAACTTTGCAGCGTGTTCAGCACAAACCCGTTGGGGATTTCCGTATAAACATAAACAAATCACTGTAAATATCATAAACATAATGAACCCCAAGAAATGTTGGGAATTTTTCCTCTGTGACTTTATTACCGGACACCACAAATTGATGTAACTTTTTCCTAGCCAAAATTGTGACTTTTTTTCCCTGTGACTTCATTACCGGCCACCGAGTTAGTTACTCATAATCAATAACAGGTGCTCAGTTGGCTTGTTATCTACTCGTCATCTACTCCGTGGTGCTAGTACTAAACACCGTATGGTGTTTTTTTCAGTACTAGCGCCTCGGAGTAGGTGACCTTACCTTACAGACCTTACAGTTTGTTCGGGTTGCCCCAGGTCCCTCAGTGTGAGGCACCTCTAATGTCTACCAGAGAGTTGCTAGTACATCTTCCGGTATATTTTGCATCTTCCAATCTTGGATGGTCTGGGATGCAGTTTAGATATTTGTCGAGCTTATTCTTAAACACATCTACGCTCACTCCTGATATATTCCTCAGGTGAGCTGGCAACGCATTGAATAGACGCTGCATTATCGATGCTGGTGCGTAGTGGATTAATGTCCTGTGTGCTTTCCTTATTTTTCCTGGTATAGTTTTGGGCACTATTAATCTACCTCTGCTTGCTCTTTCTGATATTTTTAGTTCCATGATGTTTTCTGCTATTCCTTCTATCTGTTTCCATGCCTGAATTATCATGTAGTGTTCTCTTCTCCTTTCTAGACTATATAATTTTAAGGATTGTAGTCTTTCCCAGTAGTCAAGGTCCTTAACTTCTTCTATTCTAGCTGTAAAGGACCTTTGTACACTCTCTATTTGTGCAATATCCTTTTGATAGTGTGGGTACCATATCATATTGCAATATTCAAGTGGACTACGAACATATGTTTTATAAAGCATAATCATGTGTTCAGCTTTTCTTGTTTTGAAGTGCCGTAACAACATTCCCATTTTTGCTTTACATTTTGCCAATAGAATTGCTATTTGATCATTGCATAACATGTTCCTATTCATCATCACACCAAGGTCTTTAACTGCTTCCTTATTTGTGATTGTCTCATTATTAGGTCCCCTATATGTATATAGCTTTCCTTCTCTGTCTCCATAATTTATTGATTCAAATTTATCAGAGTTAAATACCATCCTATTCACCTCTGCCCAATCATATACTTTGTTAAGGTCTCTTTGTAGAGCGTTCCTATCTTCATCACAAGTAATTTCTCCACTTATTCTTGTGTCATCAGCGAAACCCCTCTCTACCGAATCCTTAACATTACTGTCTATGTCTTCAATCATAATATCAAACAGTATTGCAGCTAACACCGTACCTTGTGGCACACCGGATATTACCTTGGCTTCATCCGATTTCTCATCGTTTGCAATAACTATCTGTTTTCTGTTGTGTAAAAATTCTTTTAACCATCTTCCTACTTTATCCACGATATTGTGTTTTCTAATTTTCTTCGCTAATATATTATGGTCTACCTTGTCAAAAGCTTTTGCAAAGTCTAGATAAACCACATCTGTTTCATTTCCGCTTTTCATATTTTTGAATATGTTCTCACGGTGGACTAACAGTTGGGTTTGTGTACTTTTTCCGGGTACGAAACCATGTTGTCCTATATTAAACAAATTATTTATTATTAAATGTTTCATAATATTTTTCTTCATTACCCTTTCATATACTTTCATAATATGTGATGTTAGACTCACAGGCCTATAATTACTTGCCTCTAGTCTTGATCCACTTTTGAAAGTAGGTGTAATATATGCTAATTTGTGCTCATCATAAATCTTGCCTGTATCTACACTTTGTCTTAATAATATTGCAAGTGGCTTTGCAATAGAATGAACTACTTTCTTTAACAAAATAGCAGGAACTCCATCAGGCCCTGCAGCAGCTCCATTTTTAATTTCATTAATTGCCTGCACAATATCAGCTTCATTAATATCTATGTCAGCTAAATATTCACTATTTTCGTCCCTTACTTCTATATCATTATCTTCATTATCTATTCTAGGGGTGAATTCTCTCTTATATCGTTCTGCCAATATGTTGCAAATTTCCTTTTTTTCATTCGTTAATCTCCCTTCATTCTTAGAGGGCCTATTTCTATTCTTCTTTTATTCATCTTTTTCGCGTATGAGTATAATAGTTTGGGGTTTTGCTTGATATTTATTAGGGTTTTTTCTTCCAAGTGCCGTTTTTCATTTTCTTTTGATTGTATAATCTTTTGTTCAGCATTTTCTATCTTACATTTTAGTTCTATAACTTTCCATGCATTTTTTTCTTTTGCAAGACCTTTTTTCCACTTTCTGATTTTCTGGAACAAGATCCTTCTGTCTCTTGGTATGATGACTGATATTTACTTTTCTTCTTCGGTATACATTTATCCACTATTTTCTCTAATATTTTATATAATATCTCCGTATTTACCCTTATGTCATCACTTACGAAAATGTTATCCCAATCTTTGTTTAATTCTTCATTTATTTCTGACCATTTTATATTTTTACTGTAGAAGTTGTATTTTCCATATCCTTCCCACTTTTTCATTTCTTGCTTATCTCTGTTTTCACTTGCTTTGGAATGGACTGTTAATTCTATGACATTATGGTCTGAAATACTCGCATTATAAACTATTATTTCTTTAACATAATTCATTTCGTTCACAAATACTAGGTCTAAAGTATTTTCCTTTCTTGTGGGCAGGTGATTTATTTGTTGAATGTTGTATTCTAGTAGCATATCTAATAGCTTTTCGAATTGCCTCTTATCTTCTGCACTACTATTACTCTCTTTTTTATATTTATAAGTACAACCACAATCTCCTATTCATTCTTTCCAGTCTACGAAAGGAAAGTTGAAGTCTCCAGATAGGAGAATAGTCCAGTCCTTGTGAATTCTACATATATCATCCAATTTTTCTATTATTAAGTCAAACTCTTTAGTATTAGGAGGTCTATATATTACTATGTTCATTAATTTTTCAGATTCAAATTCTACCGCTATTAGTTCACATTCTGAGTTACTATATTTCTCATATATTTTTCCTTGTTTTTTGTCTTTCCCATATATTGCAGTTCCCCCTTGATTCCTATTTTTTCTATCTGATCTATAAGTTTGGAACCCTTTTATTTGATCATCATTCCCAGTCTCTTGGGAATACCAGGTTTCACTTATATTCATTATATCTATTTTCTTTTCAATTTGGGTTAGTTCTTCTAAGTACTCTATTGTTCTTTTTGAGTTACTCGTAACTAAACCCTGCGCATTCATCACTATGATGGTTTGCGTGTTTTCTCCTTCATTTAATATTGGTAATAATAAGGATTTTCCCATGTCTCTTTCCTGTTCTGGTATGTTGTTCTTTTTTTCATTTCCAGAAATTCTGACATTAAAAAAATCCAACTTTTCCATAATATTTGATCTTCCTTCATCATAATTATTCATTTTGTGTCTGAATCTGCAATTTTCTCCGTATCTGCAATATCCTCTTGCATAATAAATACGCGTAGGTAACAGGCATAAGTAGCACCTAATGTCAAGGGCACAGGGAGAGAGAGAGAGAGAGAGTCCGGTGAACTTTTTGAGTTTCCAATAAGTGCTCCTTATAGAGAAGGGATAAATATAAGCTCAGTTATTCCACCGCAAGATATTATGTTGTACATTACTTGCAACCTCGACAATCCTGGACAGCTACTCATTATCTCTAGAGAGCGGGGAGCGGAATATCATGGTGCAATATCCAAGATACGGCAACAGAAAACGAAGAGCAGCGTTAAAGTATGATATCAGTCTTTGACTATATAAAAAAAAGAAAAAAACATAATACAATCTCATCAGCGATGTGCGTATTAAATCCATTCAGAACGCTATCATTAACAATGATCTATTGGGAGTTATTTTTTCAAGAATGTAATCATCATTCACTTAGCACCGTAAAAAACCACGATTTTACGTCTCATGTATATAGACGTCGACACTTTCAGACCTCTCAATCAGGAGATTTCCCTGAATAATGACATGGCTTTTCAGCGCTCCCTCTTTTTTCAGAGATAAATCTATGAAGAGTAATTTGAAGAGAAGTAAAGATTTAGATAGATGATTCGGCAAAACGCTTTTCCGCGAAATCGAGTAATTACTCTTGACTAGTGATAACTGGACCCAGTCCAAAAGACCGCGAGTTTTAAGAGATCCAGCGATACCTCAAGAAAACTTCAAGATGACGTTGTTGCAAAAGTCCAGTTTCATTTTAATGCAAAGTTCAATAAAGAGCGATGAAAATCGGTATATTTATGGTGAGAAAATGTTCTTAGTAATTTTTTCAATGCATTGCTGTACCGCTGCACAAAAGAAATTTTAGTCGAACCCCATTTTTCTACATTCATTTTGCAGCAGACGTTAACAGATAAAAAGAACAAGGCATGATCCGACCTCCAGCTTGCTTGGGGCACAAATTAAAATCTATGGTCAAATAGAGCGTTGTTTCACCAACGAAAATTAAAATAGATACGCTATGTTTTATTAGAAATCATTTTTCTGCTCTGTTTAACCTGCGATTATTTAGTTTTCATATTTTCATTCAAATAAATAGATCATAAATATCCTATCCTAAAACTCCTGTATCTTTAACTTAACGCGAAACACCTTTTCAGACCTTCTTGGGTTTTTCCATAGGGCTTTCCTACCCGCCCCCCCCCCCCCCCTCCTCCTTCCCAATAGGAACAACAGCAACAACAAAGCAGTTTGTAGGCTTACTCTCCGAGTAAGAGAAAAAGTGTGAAACCCGTAGGCCTAACGAAAGCGGAAGAAAAGAATGAATGTTAGCTGTTGTGATGCAGCAGAGGCTGATAATTGTTGTGACGAAGGATTTGGTTGGTGACAGAAGAACGTCCGCTCTCCGAGATCCAATCGCGCCTCTCGGACACAATGGACGACTTCCTGGAGAAGGTCCTTTGCACGAAAATCCTTCGGGGAAAAAATCCGCTAAGAAAAATCCAACCCCAGAAAGAAAATCTTTTGAACGCGCACGGATTAAGTGTCATCTCTACACTTACCCCCTCCCCACCCCCGGCACAAATGACCCATTCCCGGTCCCAATCCTCTTATCATTCCGAATTCTTAGTGATGACGTCAGGAATTTAACTATCGTCTGTCCTCATACCTTCCCCGCGAATATCACGCGAAGGAATTTCTGTCAGTTAAATTTTCCTTCATGGCACCCCTCGTAAGAATCTCGTATTTCGTCTTTAATTACAAACCATAATTATAGACCTTTCATCTTTTGGAAATGTTCTATTTATTCAATTGTCCATGAAAATCTAAATGCAAAGTGAGAAGCATAAATCAGAAAAATAAAGTTTCAAAATTACATTTCCCAAACACGAACATTATATGCTCACAAAAAAATCTACATGTGATTCATATTAGTTTCCCAGTTATTCTTGGCTAAAATTAAACAGGAAGATTCTATTCCCTACAAGTTAAAAATGCAGCGTAAGGTTAAACTTTCAATCTGAATACAGAACATCGATGCTGACGGGCAAATATGATTTTGGATCATTATACATTGCAGAAATGGAAACCTCCATAGCTACTAACAATTTACCAAAAAGATCTATTGAACCTAATTGCTACCGCTAGACTTTTATAAATATTTCTTTACCTTTCATTAACTTCTGTTTTGGTGGTCACACTATATTGCTCTCGTTCAGATGGTTTATGCAGTTTCGATCCCCAGAATATAAATAAGTTCCAGTCCTCTGCCAACATAGATCACTCGCTTGCTCATGCTTCCGCCACGCACAGTCATGAACCTTCCCCCCTAAATCATCCTTGGCATAAAGCCATATTTCCTACTTAACCACCACCTCTTTGACTAACATGTTCCAGTTTATGCATCCAAGCGGACCGAGGGTGACGTTTTTGGGGGAGAATCTGTCAAGGGGACGTGGATGCTCTATTGTTTCGACGTGATATAAAGTCTATTGACCACACAAATGTCTGAAATTAACAGCGTTTCATTACCAGTAATTTCATGGGATTTGAAACCTCAGTGCCCATGGCAACCTGATATATTTTCTGAATGTGTGAGAGAGAGAGAGAGAGAGAGAGAGAGAGAGAGAGAGAGAGAGAGAGAGAATGATGTTTTCGTGTACACGACGCTGACTCAAATTCATGATTCACTTGTTTTCATTAGGAAGAATCGAAAGAATGAGAGGTAGATTTGATTGACAGAATTTGTGTCTTGACTAGCGTTTTTTTTTATTCAATTTTTATTTTTATTTCTAGAACTAATATTCCATGAAATCATAAGCTACAGTTATCGTACTACTTAAAAACATACCATACGACGTTGGAAGAGAAATTATAAACCTGGAATACTATATGGACAATAAGAATAGTTTTCGGAATAATAACAAAGTTCTTCTCTATGTGTAACGGTTATGATTTAGCTGGCTTTGTATCAGTACGGGCTCTTGCTCCTAGAGCAGCCCGTAAATGTGTAACAAACCCCGTAAATACATCATCCATCTTGTTACTTTATGCACGTTCATTCCCTTCTCTTTTTCATCCGAAGACGGGCGAGCAGTCTTTTAATAGTAGCTGATTTATTCCCTCCGTCTGTTTAGACAAACGCTCACAAGGAGAACTTTATGTATATTCCAGGTAGCATCACTTGTCTCCTCTTCCATCAAATGTTATCTCCATCCTTGACTGGAACTTTTAGTTCTGTTTTTGTATTCTTTGGAAAAAGCCTAACAACAGTTACGATTTTTGTGTATTTATTGCTACTTTTTGTGTACCGTGTGTTAACATTTATTTGGATGAATTTGCACATAATTGTAATACTTAGATGT
>NC_061109.1:94217974-94245474 GCF_015104395.2 Macrobrachium nipponense | reverse complement strand
AACAATATTTCTTGTTGTGATATTTGGATGTTAAATTGTAGAACTAGAAAACATAATAAGCAATCTGCTGCTGCCCCTGACGGTGAAATGACCAGATTTGTAATAGTTTTAGTTGTTAACACGCTATGGGTAGGTTAACAAATTCAAAATGTTTCTTTCTAACACTTTAATAGTTTCATGAGATAAACACTTTAATAGATTCATGAGATAAAAGAAAAGAATGAAACTTTGCAAACGGCTGTATTTGTTAAAACCGGAAGAGGCATGTCATTGAATCAATCAGTGATGTTTCCCCCTTACTGACCAATTCCAGCCTTAGAATGTTACGCTCACATTCGTGGAAAATAAAAGGGTGGTGGTTATTTGCAGCTCTTTTGTCTCTGCTGCTTTCATTCATTCCATTGAGCTTCTGGAGGTCTCATGGTTATATCATTTAACAACGCCTCTCACTTTCTACACATGCAATGGTAACCAACAACCAAGATCAGTTTCATCCCCGGTAGAAGTAAGATGCATCCATCACCCATTTGGTTAACAGGCTAACAAAACTTGGCGAAATTTAGTGAGCAAAATGGTGCTAGATATCTCTGGCGGTTGACCTAGTCTTAGGTCAACATTAATGGCCCTCAAATCTTAAAAACTACTCCGGGTAGAGATTGCTGCAAGTTGGGATGTTAATCATCCACCCTCCAATCATCAAACATGCCAATTGCAGGCTTCTAGCCTCAGTAGTTTTAATTTTATTTGAGGTTAAAGTTAGCCCTGATTGTGCGTCTGTCAGCGTTATCCCAAAACACAGGCTACCACCGGGTCATGGCTGAAGATTCGTGGACCGCGGCTGAGAGTTTCATGGCCCGTGGTTGAGAGTTTCATGGCCCCGTGGTTGAGAGTTTCAGACAGCATTGAACGCCGTACTGAAAATTCGATTGTCCCAAATAAACATTTTGTATCTGTTTAAAGTGAGTCACCGATATTGATATAATCCAAGTGAATAGTGCGGGATGATTAAATTCAGTTAATCTAATCTAAGTTTCTGATATCCCAATATCGAATATATATATAAATTAACAATAATTAAGCTCCGCCTCCTTTGAAAACACTAGGTGCCCTATGACTTTAAGATACAACTTTTACCTCCGTTTTGTGGGGAACTAACGCTTCTTTAGTTTCCAAAGATAAATAAAGCGCCTCAGTGGCGTGGTCGGTATGGTGTTAGTGTGCCACCTCGGGCATTCCATTGAGGAGTGAGAGATTTGTATTTCTGGTGATAGACGTTAACTCTCGACGTGATTCGGATGTCACGTAAAGTCGTTGGTCCCGTTGCTGAATAATCACTGGTTCCTGCAACGTAAAATCACTATACGAACAAAGAATTTATTCCGTTCTTGACCATATTCATATTGATTAATTCCTGCAAAACTATTTCACAACTTTCAGGTTATAATTCTTCCATTTCTTCAAACACCATATCATTTACCGAGTCCTTTTTGCTGTGCTACCGCTTGTTAGCCCTCAATCTCCGTCCTCCAAAATTTCAAAATTATCCATTATGACTGAATGAAAATAGAATTTACGCCAAAGGCCAAGCACTGGGACCCATGAGGTCATTCAGCGCTGAAATGGAAATTGACGGCGTAAAGGTCTGAAAGGTGTAACAGGAGGAAAACCTCGCAGTCGCACTATGAATCAGTTGTTAGGAGAGGGTGGAAAGTAAAGCTGGTATCACACTAGTCATTTCTTGCTCGCGGTTTTGGCCAGCATCCAGCTGAGCAAAAGTGTTGTATGGTCACACTAGGACCTCGTGGTTTCGCGGAGCAGTTGGAAAATATAAAGAAAACTCATCAGCTAATATCATCATGGCGCCCAGAAATTGTCGGACTGTTACAAGATGTGCTGCATTGATGTGTTTTCTCGGAATCTTACGTGAATGCAAGAGTAACAAAAAACGTTTGTGGGTTCGAGAGTGGGTCAGGAGAAGAGAAGCCAAAGGTCTGAGAGTACGTCCTATCAGCAGCAGCTATCTTGTTTGTTTACACTATGCGGTCGCTCGCGGTTCGTGTGCGCTGCTTCCCGTTCAGTCGGGAAGCAAAAATCTCGAGCTAAAAGCTCCCGGTTTTCCATTTTCGCCAGCAACGGCTCGCTGCTGGAGAAAAAAAGGCCTAGTGTGTGAGGCCACCTTAAGATGTAAGAAAGAGAATATGAATAGAGGTGCAGTAAAAGGAACGAAAGCGGTTGCAGGTAGGGGGCCGAAAGCACGCTGCAAAGAACCTAAAGTAATGCCTACAGTGCACTGCATGAGGTGCGCTAACGGCCTTAACTCCCTATGGGGAATTGTCCATTATAACCAGAGGCATATATCGAATATTTCCTATAGAGGAAAGACAAGTCCTATATTTTTTTTCGCTGGAGGAAACACATCACATAGAATGTTACTATTTCTCATCATTTATGTAGCAGTTATTAAAGTGTAAGCTTGGATTGTGTACAGTCTTTATATCGATTCAAATGATAAAGAAAAATATTCAGGGACCCTGAAGTTAAGTGAGTAACATATGATTTTTTTTTTATTTACTATATTCCATCCCCAAAGTAAGTGTGTCATGAGTTGTTCATACATACACACATACACACACACACACATAAATATATATATATATATATATATATATATATATACTATATGATATATATATATATATATATATATATGTATGTATGATATATATATATATATATATACATACATATATATATATATGCATATTTATATATACATACATGCATATATATATATATATATATATTTATTTATATATAATATTTCTATTGTGGTTAATGGCATTTTTCGCCGATAATATCTATTTACCAAGACTTTGAATCAGTTATTCAAAGTCTTGATATAAAGACAGTATCAGTGAACCTTGCCATTGACTTCAGTAAAAATATATGTGTATATATTTGTGTATGTGTATGTTCGTGTGTGAATGTATGTGTATGTAAGTTTTTGTATCTGTCTGTCTGCATGTATCTACGCATATAGCATTCTAAAGTAACATTCAAAATAAAAAATAATAAATCTTGTTGAAAACCATCTGTTAAAATCATACACCCCTGTACGCATCCTTTCCATATATAATTTTTTTTTTATGTTCGGGAGCATTTGTGGAGGTTGCATAACCATGCACGGAAGGGTTTCGGACAAAGGATGGTTGCTAATACATCGCCTTTGGTGGCGCATAAAAACCAACAGCCATAAAATTATGGCCAATATAGTTTACGGCATAGTGGAAAAAATGACGTGAAATCGCGTAGTCTAAATGTCCTCTCCTAAGTGATATTTTATTTTTTATGTCCTTTTTCCGTCTTTTTTTTTTTTTTAGAGGTAATCATTCCTGCCCCGTCCAATAGTTTAACCGTAGCATCATGCGAACTCAGATTTCAGTGTCTATTGCTTATCGAGAAAACCACCTTCATCTTAAAAGACTGGTAAAGGAAAATGTAACCTTTCCTTTATTAACAGTACTAACACTTTCAGAAATATTAAATAATATATATATATATATATATATATATATATATATATAGTATATATATATATATATATATATATATGTATATATATATATATATATAATATATAGTATATATATATATATATATATATATATATATATATATATATATATATATATATATATGTCTCATCACATCACAGTGATTCATATACGGCCTGAATTCTTGGTTCCTTCCTTAGCGCCCATGAGCCGACGAATTTCTTACCAACTAAAAATATTCCCCTTCGGTTAACATATAGTTCCTCGTTGGTCGAGTGGTTTTCGCGGTCGGCCACTAATCAAGTTACTAATCCGGTGCCGATGGTCCGAAGTTCGATTCTCGGCTCGGTCAGCGCGGAATCAGAGGAATTTATTTCTGATGATAGAAATTCATTTCGCGATAGAATGTGTTGCGGAACCCACTATAAAAATTGCAGGTCCCGTTGCTAGGTGACCAATTGGTTCCTAGCCACGTAAAAATATCTAATCCTTCGGGCCAGCCATAGGAGAGCTATTATTCATTAGCTCAGTGGTTTGGTAAAACAGATATACTTAACTCGGTTAACATATATGAAAGTATATTAATTCTGAGGGAGAGCAAATATTAAATATTAAAGGAGAATTGTATCTTAATGCATATATATATATATATATATATATATATATATATATATATATATATATATATATAATTACGTATTTATGATTACAATCACCAGTACACGTGACAGAGACAAGGCAGTAGATTGTGTATGGTTAAAGAAGAATCATACTTGTAAAGGTATTATGGGGCTCTATCGATAATGAGGTTTTTTTTTTCACCCCTCCCCTTCTGTGTGTGTGTATGTGTGTGTGTGTGTGGTGGAGTCTCCATCTGTTTATATGTTTGTTTGTTTTGACCCCCTGTGTATCAATCCTTCGTTAATGGCCTAAAAATGAAGTTGAAACGCTCAGAATCTACATATATATATATATATATATATATATATATATATATATATATATATATATATATATATATATATATATATATATATATATATATATATCATATATGTGTATTGAAAATTTCCATTACTGTAATCCAGCAGTATAATATGAACATACAAGGCCCATAAAACACTATGAATTGTGTTTTTGTGGATCTTTTATCTTTATACATATCTAAACCTCCCCCCCCCCCTCTAGCCCTTTTGACAAAACTACACAAATTAACAATTCTTACCTATGGTAGCAGGCGGCGCCCTCTATCTGCAAGCATGTCACTAGGCTATTAAGCTCACATAAATACAAAAATATACTATTTATTACCCAAATCAGATGAACAGAAAATAGAACAAAATGATTAATAAGTCATAGTGATAAAATCCAAGTCTGCTCCACAAAGAAAACTATTTTGTTATCATTCCACTCTCATGGCTAAGTATTCACTCCCAGACCCAAAATGTCAATTGTTACATTGTATTAGTCAAGTTAGAGAATCCCGTCTCTAATATCATGGAATAGAGCCCATCTGTAATAAAGATACATAACACAATATTAAGTAAAGGGATACATTTCACACTTCTGTGTTTTCAAAGGCAATATTAAGTAAAGTGATACATTTCACACTTCTCTCTTTTCAAAGGCAACTGTTTCTAAGTCATTTAAAATATGTGCCATACCTTTAAGATGGGGGGTTTTCTCCCGACACCTTGCGTTCGCTCAACCGTCTTTCTTCCTATCACAAAGAAATGTGTCTTTCCCCCAAGTGCCTCGATCGGTCAGACCTGTGACATCCGTACAAACGAATGTACATACCCACCACACTTCACACTGCCCCTGGCAACAGTAAGGACAGCCACCAGCTTAAAAATGCATACACATCAGATTCTTTCATTCAGGGAGGTCGCCTCTACAGCTCACTCTGCCTCCAAGCAAGGGCACACAATATGTAATTCACTAACACATCAATTCATACCTGTAAGATATATATATATATATATATATATAGTATATATATATATATATATATATAGTATATATATATATGTATATATATATATATATAATATATATATATGTGTGTGTGTGTGTGTGTGTGTGGTGTGTGTGTGTGTCTGTTATACGAATATTCACAATGAGAACTATATAGATATATATATATATATATATATATATATATACATGTGTGTGTGTATGTGTATGTATACATATATTACAGTGAAAACTTATCCGCTATCGATCTAATAACGATGTTATTGACGAGGTAAATTTTTTTACCCACAACACCGTTTTATTCCCTCATTCCTTTAGTTCAGCAATATATGCGTTCAGCGGAATTGCGAATATGCCGTAACTGTGTAGTATTTTGAACATGTCATCACATCAGTGAAATAACTATCCTTTTCTAAGAAAATAATGATATATATAGGTCTCATTCCTGATCATAAGACTTGAAAGATTAATTAGGGACTTGAACATTCTCTGGGCCTCTGCAGAAAACCTTTGTAGATTTGCTTTACATCCTCCTCTGAGGAATCAAACCTCGAGGGAAAAAAAGTGGTTGGAAAGCTTGATAACGTAAGATATAGACTGATATTCCATTACACATTCTTTGACAACATTCCCCTGAATGACATTAACAGTCATACATGGATGATTGGGGCTTCGAATTCATCGCCGATCGAATCATAGCCCGAGGAAATTAAATTCTAATGTTGATTTTGCACGCTGATAAATCATCACTCATTCACTCAAGGCTACCACAGAGGTAATCAAAAGAAAGAATGACCACTTCGGTTGTACAGCATAACATCACGGCCATAGACACCAATTTAATCTCAAAGGCTATTGATTAGGTATGTCAAGGAAGATGTCAAGAATCTACTGCACATGAAGAAATTGTTCAAGAACTTGTCGAAAACAAAATGAATACAGAAAAAATGGAAATAGATACAGAAGGAAATGAGGAAACGAATGCATATAGAAATGTGTAAATGAGTACAGAAAGAAAGTCGACTCGGCTTCCTATCTCTTCTCTCGCTCTGCGAGGCTTAAAAAAAATTCCTTTTCATACTCTCCTTTAGGCAGGGCATCTTTAAGCACATCCCTTAAGCTACGGTACTTAGAGGTCCCACGCATAAATCACCATAAATCAGCATAAATCACGGATAAATCACGCATAAATCACTCATAAATCACGCATAAATCACTGAGTCAAAATGAACGGAAACACGTATCTGAAAGTTGACAAAAAATAAGCACATATATAAACTTTGCTCTCGGTAAAGTATACTTCATGCAATGAACACACTTGAACGCAGCACCCAATGAACTCCTACAAAACAAAACTTGAGAAATGTGTATCTCGGACGACGTAAGTTGAGAATCTCTGGAAGTACAAATCCAAGTTCGTGTTGTAAAACAATTTCCATGAATGTTTTCACGCTCGATGAAAACTTTATCTTCTCGGAATTTCTTCCGAAATAATAAAATCGTAACGATAGACAAAATAAATACTATGTTCAACGCATTCGGGTTTTCAGGAAAAAGTTGATAATGTATAGTGTAATTCATCTCGATAAAAAAAAGGCAAAACAATATATGATATATAATCTTTAACCTGGTTAAGCTGCTGCCATTGAAGCAACACGCTGTTAAACAGATCTGTAACCGTTTTGAGAGATATATTTACAAATTTAGCCGCTACAATACTGCTCTCAGAACCAAATTTCAGAGCACGATGTGTTTATAAATGAATTTTGCTTATCTGACTTCAAGATCCTCATTACACCAAAAGAACGGTTTGCAAACTAATGTCGCAAACTAATGTCGCCCACCGCTATAATGGAAGGTATATCCTGTAGCAGGTCAGAAAATGAAAAAGTATTGGCAGTCCTGTGGGAGAATACTGCAACGAATAAAAAAATGGGCATTATTACGTCATTGGTGTCTCCTTAAATTGGTCATATCCCTATAAGCCAAGGAGACAAGAGACGATGTTGTGCAGGTTGACGATATGCCATATATACACAAGACTCACTCATGTGTTCCTGATGTCCTGTGAAAATCTTCAATTTTGCGATGACTGCATTGTTCCCATGGCTGTGAGACATTTGCTGTTCGAATGTCCCAGTCTTGGGAATTTGAGACATAGGTTCCTGTCCTGGGGATGTGACAGAGAAGGACATTTTATCCTAGCTACAATTCTCGGTGAGGATTGTAATATAGAGCAGTGATATATCTCTGCGAAAGAGGCGGGCCTCTTCAACCAATTTTAAACATATACACACTCAGTTTGTATCTATAGCATAGATGAATTTACAGATTTGATTAAATATAAATAATTTAGATATACAGTATATGGAGCCCTTTTTATTTATATTCTTTTAGTCTCCTATTTAAGTTTAAAACGGCGTTAATAACCTAGGCATTGTGATGCCAGTTTTAGTAGTCCTACCTCAAGCAATCAATCAACAAACTGATGTCAGTACCATCACCAAAATCTGGTCATAATCATCGATGACATAGGTTCAAAGACTAGAAACCATATCGGACTACTTGCTAAAACTGGAATTGAAGTCTGGAAATTAAAAGTGATGGATATTATTTCAAATTTTCCGCCTCTCTTCCTCTCCTATATAATGTACCGGTCATTGACATTTAGGGGCCGATGCTCCATTCCAAGTAAATGTCACAATTATGATAGGAAAGTCAAGGCAGCAAATGTATTTTATGCAGCTTCATACTTCCATATTTTAGGGTATTAATAATCATATCTACAAAGATAGGAAGCCAGGAAAGCGATAACCTACAGAGAAAAATAAATACCAATACACGAACTATATATATATATATATATATATATATATATATATATATATATATATATATATATATTATATAAATACTGTAAACACGTCACCACAATTGAAAAAAAAAAAGAGAGAACAGACACTAAGTCATTCAGTTTTTCCTTTGGTGGTATTAATGTGTGTGTGTGTGTGTACGTGTGCGTGTATGTGTTTGTGTAATCATGTTGTATGTCTGTCTGCTTGCGAGCGCGCTCTTGTTAACGCATACTTCCAAGGAACTGTGTACGTGAGAATGTATAAATGAAGAGAGAGAGAGAGGGGGGTGGGTGGGGAGAGAGAGAGAGAGAGAGAGAGAGAGAGAGAGAGAGTTAAACCAAGATGACTACTTTAGACTTCACTTAACCTGGCTTCCTAATTAGGTGACATTTCTAACACTTGATGCGGCAGCTCTTTGTCCCCAGGGGCCCTTTTCGAAAACGTAAGTCTAGCACAGAGTTCTCTTCATAAAAGCGTGTTTCATTCTCTATCCTCTCCCACCCCCCAACCCCTCCACCCCCAGCAGCCCCTACCGCCCGACACGCAGTAGGCATACTTGTTTATGGAGTTCCTACTTCGTTTATTTTCTCGCCAAGCTTTTCAAAGCTTCTACCTTAGTCTTATGAGGGGTTGCCCACCAGCTTCTACAAAACAACAAAATGTCTGTGTACGTGTTTTTCTAGTTTTTTGTTTTTGTTTAAAGTTATTTTTTTTTTCTTTATAAAGATGTGAGATGAACAGAACATGAAAGCGACTCGTCAGTTCTTCCCTCTCCACTTCCCGTTTCGTTACCCGGATCCCCGAATCGTGGCTAACAAGGGTAACCGATATCGAAAAAAAGGGATTGATTCTATTACTTTGTAATAATGAAAAGGACGATAACAGCATAAACGTGGTTTCCTTTTTCTGTCAACTAACTGCAGCAGCAGAAACGATTGCCTGACCCTCTGGCCTGTGAGCGAATTCCCGAGATGTATACTGGTAATTACATCAGCACGTTCTTTCTTTTTTTTTTTTTTTTTTTTTTTTGCCATGCCCGTGCATACCGGTATTGCATCAGCCCGATTTTTTTTCTTTCTTTTTTGCCATGCCCCTAAGTTAGGCTAGGTTAGGTTGGATTAGGTTAGGTTAGTACAAAGAGGTATTGGATGGGTAATTTGGGTGTGGGAATATTTTCAAAAAGATTCTATGGTTAGAATTTAATATACGGCGTCCCGCAATTTCAGGGAAGATCCAATACTCGCTTACAGTTCGGGAGTATGCGGCCCGTGCATTTAGATGACACCCCAAGGCAGCAGGTATCAAAGCTACAATAACTCATCTTTTAGGGCACATTTTCAAGAGGAATAATTGGCCAAATTTTTGAGAAAGTATCAAATAACCCTCTTTGTTCTTTTGCAAAAACGACAGCCCCACAAACCCAAAATAGACATGGATTTTTCAAAAGTTCTTGAAGACTATAAATTCTTTACCTTTACTTATAACTCATTACTAATTGAATAGAGGAATTCTTCATTTGAGAACAACCGTGTGGTGCGCTTAAATAAAGTAAAGAGTAATTTTACCCATACCAGTACAAGGGTTCGTTTCTGATGAGTCGGAGAGTTAGAGAAATTTATTCATTTTAATTAATTCATTCATTATTTTTATTTAATTTTTTAATTCATTTTATTTCATTTTATTTTAATTTATTTATTTTTATTTAATTATTCTTTTTTATTCATTATTTTTGGATGTGACGAGGGCTACAAAGCATTGGCTGCTTTATTTGTTTATTTATTTGTTAGCTATCGTTTTGTTTTCTTCCTTTTTTTTTGTATCTGAAATCGCAAAGATATGGAACTGAAACTTGTGTAAAATGTATCTGAAATCATTTTGAATCTATTGGATAGACTGAATAATTAGTCTGTAGTATCTCCACATTACTCAGATCACGAAGGACTTCTTGCTGCCTCGTGGAATATTGGTCACCTTATGCTCTTATACTGACTTTCACCACACACACACACACACACACACACACACACACACACAAAAGTTCCATGGATAAAGGGTTTATAGATTCAAAGGAGGGCAGGATCTATTCATCCTTGACTTACTACATTCAAAGGCATTTTCAGACATTTCAGCTATATAATTCTACGACATCGGAGAAACGTGACAATATTGCACAATATCGTGTGTCAGAACTATTTGCAATTATACGCATTATATATATATATATATATATATATATATATATATATATATACTATATATATATATATATATATATATATATATATTATATATATATATATATATATATATATACGTAAATAGCCACATGAAAGGTGAAGAATCAAAGACCAGGTACCAAGCGTACGAAAGCGCTTGGTACCTGGTCTTTGATTCTTCACCTTTCATGTGGCTATTTACGTACATATTTGTCACATGCTGTTTGGTGACTTATTGCTGATATATATATATATATATATATATATATATATATATATATATATATATATATATGTTACGGCCATTTTGCAAAATTGGCCATTTTACAAAATTGCCGGCCATTATGCAAAAGGACCAAATTCATGATCATTTTGCAAAATGACCTAAATTTCTCAACATTTTGCAAAACGACCAAGATTTTGGTCAGTTTACAAAATGTCCATACAGCAAGCAGCCATATGGAAAAAAAAAGCGAGGGAATGATAAAACGTAGTATTAGAAGTCACAAATATATATACTACTGAGATAGTACTGACGAACACACAGATATAAATATATATATATATATATATATATATATATATATATATATATATAATATATATATATATATATATAGTATATACGGAGATCAAGGGCAGTTGGGAAGGCACACTAACAACTAACTCCATTTATTGTGTGCCTTTCCATCTGCCCTTGGTCTCCATATATTGGGCATCTGCCTTCATCTTCGTCGTATATATGTTTATTATATATAGTATATATTTATAATATATATATTACATATATTATATATAATATGTGGTATATATATATATATATATATATATATATATAATATATATATATATATATATATCGTATATTTGCGTATAAGTGCAAATAGTTCTGACACACGATATTGTGCAATATTGCCACGTTTCTCCGACGTCATAGAATCATATAGCTGAAATCTATAAATATATATATATATATATATATATAATATATATATATATATAATATATATATATTATATATATATATATATATATACTGTATATATATACATGATTATAAGTAATCACAAAATAGGATATTACTATTTCTTATATGTATATCCTTAAAATTATGCCGTAATCTCATGCGCTTGATACTGAAAAATTAAACTCATTATTACGGGCTCCAATCATGTGACATGTAATAGCTAAAAATATCCGGTAATATTTGATTTAGTTTTCTGCACAAAACCTATATTCATGCAATTACTGGAACATGTTTCTGCTTTAAAATTTATACTTTACCTTTGTTATTTTGTTTCTTTTATATTTGATTACTATTTCTACATTATATAGCTTAAATAGATCTTAGTTGTTATATGCTCAATATTCTATATTTTTGTGCTGGATATATGGCCAAATATATCATTTGTTAAGTTATGATCTAATCATCATACCTATTTTTTTCTGTAACAGGTGTAACAAATATATTTCTATCATAGACCTAATCTTATATATATATTTTTTTTAGATTATTACCTACAGGATAAATCATAAATTCGTTCATTTCTATCTAACACTTACGTTTTAACACTAATTATACTCAACAAACATCCACAAAAGCAATCTAGTGCACAGATAGCGTAACAGCCTCACCATTTATGGATACATCGCCATGGGGTGTAGAGTTGTGATGTCATAATTTAACAGGATTTCTTTACATCTAAACGGTACTGACGTTTTCATTACTTTAATTCCAAGCAAACAATGAATTATGTTTTGAGAAGTGCTTTCTGGTGCCGAGAACAAGAGTTGGTGTACATCTGGCAACGATGATTATGACTAAATGTTGCCGACTTCGTGATCAAGGACAACCTCATTCATAGAGGGGTTGCATTTCCGTTACCGCCATCCTGCATACTCCCTACATATACATGTCAGCACGCTGCCGTCCATTTTTTTTTTATACTGTAGATAAAAGCCATCATTTTGTTGCTTTTGAATCATGAACTTAGAATTTTTCTCATGCCGTTGTTGATCCGCGTTTGGCACGACAACGTTATATGAACTTTTTTATGAATGTTTTATTGCCACCATAAATTAAGTTTAAAGGACTTCACTTACATTACATTGTTGAAGTTTTATGTCGTTCTTTTTGCTGAAGTTTTTTTACGCAGAGTATCCGATTACTCGGCTCCCATCCAGCGTCCGTGACCCATTCGCCCAGCGGAATGTAATTGCTTTATAAACACCAGTTCTATGACACGAGCTTTCTTTTTGTAAAGCCTTTTTTTAATGCATGTGCATACGCACTTTAAACTGCATTCGTTTGAGTATATGATGAAATTCAACGGATAATAAAATGACATTTGCGATAAACGTTATACCTTTTTCGATATCTTTCGCTATCTTCGGAAGCATTGATTCTTAAATCTTTTAATTCCACGCTCCGTCTAAGAGTTGGTCCTTCCCTCCACGGAAACCAGCCCCCCTCCCCCCCTGCATCCATGAGTGAAATTCCCTCCCAGATTTAAAGGAAAATAAAAAAAGGGAGAAAGATGAAGGGTTTCGAGGGATAGGGCAGGAGGTCAATCATTACAAAACATGGTAAGCCAACGAGTCCAACTGGAGTAGTAACTGTAAAAAGAAACAAAAAACTGACGTTCGTTAAAAGCGATACTTTTGCATTTTTCCATAAACTTCTGAATGTTAGTTCCTCACTCTGGTTAAGGGAATAACGAATATAATCAAAGATTTTTTAGACTTTTCCTCGGGATCGCGCCTCCCGTGGAAATTGCTGACGACACGCCGCCCGCCCCGCCCCCTCCATCCCGGAAGCGCGTCCTTCAGTTCATTAAGACCCACTGTGAATCTGAAGCGATAAAAATTTTCCATACATACATGACAAAATGAACTTCCTGTATTCATGTATAGTTCCATATTTGGGACTTACCGAAAAACCACGATACCGGCGGTTGACCTATGACCTAGCTTTAAAAAGAAGTCATAAAAATATTGCAAAGGAAGCGCATTTAAAACAAGTTCACCTGTACTGGTATTCCATGAATAGTATAATAATTCAACTGTACCTATTGTGTTATTACACCCCCACTATGCATAGCAATTTCTCCTTGCCAGATCTTGGTATAGATCAAGATAAGAATCACTTGACTGCACGGGCCGTTTTACAGTGACTGTCCTGACAGCGCAAGAGTCAGGAAAAAAGGATTATCATACATATATCGGCAATAATGTGATTGTTTTCTATTAATCTTCCGGAATAAAACACAGAATGCCTTACATATTTCGAAGTAATGGAAAAGACAGTTTCTGTCAAGGACATAGCGTGAGTCTTTAGGTCACAGTATGTATATTTTTTGGACAGGTTCAGATATGACTATTTAAAGTAACAGAAATGAAAATGGTTAACAGACTCACAAAACCAAACTGAGTGTGTGAACAACCTCGAAGCTGTGTCTGACACCCTTCCTATGGAGGACGTCAGTCACTAACATTCCGGTTCAAAGCGGAAACACGGACTTTTATGAATCGGTTACCATTCCTTGTTTATCCATATCATAAATAGGGTCTCCGGACCCTATTTATGACATAACTGTTCTGATGAAATACTTGATTAAAAATTTCTTAAGCCTCAAAGCCATAGTATAGCACCACAGAAGCCTTAAGAGTTAGACTTCGATTTGGCCTTCATATACACTGCGCCTCTCACCAAAGGTGCTTCTTTTTCTTAACCTCTTTCCATCCATCTACGTCATATTTTCCTTGTCTTTCTCCCCTCCTTCTTCAATAATACATCACATATTCACCCATTTTGAATCCATAATTTCTCTTAATTTTATATGATCAATTTGCACTGCATGCCTTTCAGCGTCAATTAGCTGAGAAAGCCGTAGTAAAGTCACATCAACCGTGCATTTGATGTCTAGGCCAGTCACTTAAGACGCTCCTAATTGGCTGTTGATAAGCCTATCACAGGGTGGAAGCTCTCAGTCTCTCTCGGGAGTTCACAGAGACTGGATGTATGTTCCACCTCTCCTGAGGGATACTTTTGAGAGACGTATCCTTCAGGAGAGGTGGAACATAGATCCTACCCATATGAGCTCTCTCGAGAAACTGAGAGTTTCCAGCCATGTGATTGGCTTATCAACAGCCAATCAGGAGCGTCGTAAGGGACAGGCTTAGACATCAAATGCACGGTTGATGTGAATTGATGTGAATCTACTATAGTATTCTCGCTATCTTTGTCTGTTTATGGAGCCATATTTCTCTCAACTTTTTCTGTGGTTGAAGGAAAATCGAGTAAATTGAACTTTTAAACCTTTTGTCGGTTGTTATCCTTCCTTTACAAGCTGGCTAATGGACGAGAATACGGTGCATTATTTATGACATCCACTGAAAAGATCCCTCACAGTGATTGTAAAACTTTATTTTGTGTTTCACTATTAAGGCTCAGTATATAATGTTCTAAGGAAATTCTTATATCATCACGTAAATGTTACTATAATAAAGTAAATTCACATCAGCCGTGCGTTTGATGTCTAGGACAGTACCTTACGACGCTCCTGATTGGCTGTTGATAAGCCAATGACAGGGCTGGAAACTCTGTCTCTCTCGAGAGTTCATATAGGTAGGATGTATGTTCCACCTCTCCTGAGGGATACGTCTTTTAAAAGTATCCCTCAGGAGAGGAGGAACATAAATCCTACCCATGTGAACTCTCTCGAGAGACTGAGAGTTTCCAGCCCTGTGATTGGCTTATCAACAGCCAATCAGGAGTGTCGCGAGGGACTGGCCTAGACATCAAATGCACGGTTAATGTGAATCTACTATAGTTACCTTGTTAGGCAGTTTGATCTGACCACTTTTCTTCGTCCATTCTTGCAACTTCCGACTAAGATTGAGGTCAAATGGGCCATTTCCGAGGAAGCGACCTTTTACTCACGCAGTCTACATGATGAGGCACTTATCTAAGCAGATCATTTGTGCCTGTTTAGAGTAATTGACAGTAGTCGTCTTTTCTAAATAGTAAAATATCGCTGTCACATTATCACGGGGAATTTTCCAACAGTTACTTTATTAACATGACTGAGATGAAATGAACTGGTGGGATGTCTGACTGATTTCTAATTCATGTATACTATACTATTAAAATGTCGCCTACTATAGTAGATTCACAACAACCGTGCATTTGATGTCTAGGCCAGTCCCTTACGACACTCCTGATTGGCTGTTGATAAGCCAATCACAGGGCTGGAAACTCTCAGTCTCTATCGAGAGTGCACATGGATAGGATCTATGTCTTTCAAAAGCACCCCCCCAGGAGAGGTGGAACATACATCCTGCCCATGTGAACTCTCGAGAAAGACTGAAAGTTTCCAGCCCTGTGAAAAGCCAATCAGGAGCGTCGTAAGGGACTGGTCTAGACATCAAATGCCCGGTTGATGTGAATCTACTGTAGCTACTCACTGACTTTTGACTATTAAAACACACACGTTCAAAATTGACGGGTCAAGAGGAGAGGGTAATTTTTTGTTTTAGCTAAGACAGAGCTAGATGGCATTAGCCATTTCATGGTACCATAGAAAAGAAGTCAACCTGCTGTATGATCCTTGAGTCCTTAGAACGCCCTCAACCGCATTCCCGTAACTGCATATTCGGAGAGGCATCTGGGCACCGGAATGACAACCAGCGTTCGAGTACAAGAATGAAAACCTCAAGAAATAGCAACGAGTTTCGCCCCTAATGACACTGAGTTTCATGACTCTAACACGCATAGAACCTCCCGAGAACTATTAATAAGGTCGTGCTTCATCCATCTAGAGTACACGAGTGCGGGATACCCGGGCCGGGGTAATTCAGTGGTCGGTAAGAAGATAATGCCGGATCTATGATCAACCGCTAAGGTCTAAAAGGCCATTTTGATGAGAGGGAAAAGCAAATTTACGAGCCATACATCTCCAACACGCTTGAGGATCGCACTTTCATTCACGCTTTTATCGTCGTCCTTGAGAAGAGAAATTCTTTCTTATTACGTTCTTGTTATCAGCTCAGTGACTGTTCTTTTAGTAGTAAGTTCTCGGCTTTCCTCCTCAGCATAAATTTGGTTGTTTATGCATTTTCATTCTGTTTTTGTTGACATTATTTCCCGAAAAACCTGAAAAAATAATCGTGCAGCGTGTCTGTAAGAAGACAGAAAAAGTTACCTACTTTCCTCCTGGCTGTGTCTGTCAAATTAGAGTTCTCATGACATCAGCCCTGACATAAAGTTATAATGTATCGATTTCATCATGGTGTTTTGAGAGAGAGAGAGAGAGAGACGAGAGAGAGTAGAGAGAAGAAGAGAGGGGGAGGGGGGGGTGGGGGGAGGGGGGAGGGGGATGGAAGAATAACCAGTTTAGTTCTTTCCGTGTGGCTGGTGGTCATTACTCACATCATGTGATGATGTACTTGGAAACTGACCTTAGCTTTGAATCCTGACCCTGGCCGGAGACCCTCAATCGTTACATGAGCCGAAACTACGCAGCAGGATAAGGAAGAAGAAATTTGGATCACGGCCTGGAAGAGACACTTGCTTAAAGTTACCAAAATATATTATGATAAATTAATCACAGGCAAATATTCCTTTTCATTCAGTAATAATTGCACATATTCCCGTGGAAAGGTTGTTGGGATGAGTACCTTAATGATATCTTGAAGTGCAACTCTCAAAAAAAATAAATAAATAAATAAAAAAAAAACAGAAAATGAGGACGAAGGAAAGAGCGTCGACTGGAAGGAACGAAACGGTAGACCACTGTATGAAGCTCGTAAATTATACTAAAAAAAAAAAAAAAAAAAAAAAAAAGCTACCCGAAAAGTATAAGGATCACTTGTTAGCAGAGGGTGCATGGCAGCCTAACAAAGAGCTGTGCCTTCAACTCATGACCTAGACAAAGGATCTGAGCTGAGGTTAAGGTCGTTGATTGAATGGACTGCATTTGTGTTGGTAATGTCGAAGAAGGAAGAAAAAAATAGGCTGCAAATGTGAAAGCAACATGCTAGCCTCAAATTAGTATGAAGCTTCGGTAATTTGAAAGAATGAGAGTCATTTCAAACAAAAGTGCTCACTGCCTTAGAGAGGACTTAAACCTCTGAACTGAACATACCTTAAGAAGAACCTTTAAGATCTGACTGCCTAAAATGTTCGTACAAAGGACAGGAGAGAGAGAGAGAGAGAGAGAGAGAGAGAGAGAGAGAGAGAGAGAGAGAGAGAGTCAGGCAGCGATATTGACTTTACAACGTTCAACTCTGCCACGATAAGGTTTCTCCAATGAAACGTATTCCCGAAATCTTATTTTGAAAATAAGAAAAATTGACAAAAAGCCAAAGATGGATGTAATCAGTGAAAGGTGGCTGGGAAGCAAGAGTATGAGATTGGATGAACTAGCCATCACGAGAAAAGAGAAATGATAATAATCAACGAACCCTGTAGGCGAGTAGTTACATCAGTTCACCTATGCGGTGCACTGTAGGCATTGATATTAAGGTTCTTTGCAGCGTCCCTCCGGCCCCTACTACAACTCCTTTCATTCCTTTTTTTCAATCCTCCTCCGTTCGTATCCTCCTTCTTCATCTTGCTATCCAGCCTCTCCTAACAATTGTTTCATACTGCAGCTGCGAGGTTTTCCTCCTGCCACACAGTTCAATCTCCTCATAGGTCCCAGCCCTTGGCCTTTGGCCGAAATTCTGTATTTCATCCCAATAATCAATGGAAATTTATTTCTGCATATTAGAAATGAAACCTTTCAGTCTAGAATCGTTCAAGTAGAGAACTGCACCATTTTCAATGGTCTGTGATCTCTGCAAAATCCACATCACCTATAAAAATACCGGAGCGAAATAAAGAGAAAATGAGAGAGTGCTGAGTGACTGACTGATCTTGACAACAAGCTGCCCAAAAACAGAGACTGACATACAGAGAGAGAGAGAGAGAGAGAGAGAGAGAGAGAGAGAGAGAGAGAGAGAGAGAGAGAGAGAGACTAAAATCCCCGTAAGAAATTTATTCCGTCATTACTGGCGAACTTCTACATCTTTATATTTATTGGCAATAATACCCAGATCAAGAGTAAAAATGTCGATAAGTAGTCAGCCGTTATAAACACTCCAAATTTACTACGAAAACACTTCATATTAGAAGTGCTTTTTCTTTCGTCCATACTCATTATCCACATTCCACTCCCATAGAGGAGGTCGATCTCCTTAATCGCTGTGCACATGATAACTTCTGTTTCCTGAGATATTTCATTCTAATATGAAATTTGTTTCTTAGTTTCACCTATTCATCATTCATTACTCGCCTCCTCTCTCTTCTTACCCCATCCTTTGCATTCCTCATAGGTAAAGAAACAAATCATCTGCTTTTGCTTTACCTTTGCTTTGCTACTACCATCCATATCCATATTAACTTTCATGGTTCCACCTTCTTAGCATCCATTTGCCTTTGTAGCTTTGTTCTTGCTTACGTTATTTTTTATAATTATTAGTTTACAAGCTCAGGAAAAGCTTGAGAAGAAACAACAGGTTGCCAAGTACTTTCGTGTAATTAACATATCTTCGGGGCACAAAGTGATAGCAAGCATAAAACAAGTGCGCAAGAAAGCTCTTGCAGAAGCTCTTTTGTAGGAGCTATGTTGCGCACTTGTTTTATACTTTGTTTCACTTTGTGCCCCGGAGATGTATTAATTGTGCGGAAGTACTTTGTCGTTTCTATACATACATACATACATACACACAGACACACACACACACAGACACACACATAAATATATATATATATATATATATATATATATATATATATATATATATATGTGTGTGTGTCGTGTGTGTGTGTGTGTGTGTGTGTCTGTGTGTGTGTGTGTGTATGCGTGTATGTGAAGGTGTGTGTAAGCATGCATTATAAAACTGACGTTCAATCATTCTGTGCTCATGTATCTATGCTTAATAAGACCATTAATATTGCAGAACATAATTTCCAAAATAACTACTTAATTACATAAGGGACATATCATTGATGAAAATCATTACTGAGTCATTTTCTATTCTATGAAACGTTTATCTTAAGACAGGAATTTTAACTTCGTCCAACAGCAGCTTTTCTCAATTATGCAAACAGCAATAGCGCTCAATTTGAAACATCTAAGAAAAGTACCCCATCTCTTATGCTTGCTTTTAATAACAAAATTGCATCGCACTTTAATCTGATTGCCTATGAGAGACGAACACACACACACACACACACATGGAAGGGAAAGACAGACAGACAGACATGAGAGCGAATGAGAGCTCGATGTTCCTTGGTGGATTACTGATGAGGGCTACGAAAACAAGTAGAGTTTGCGCTAATTTATTTAATAATAAAGCCATCTTAATTACTGCAAATCTCTATACTAGTGTAATGACCTGTCATTACTGATTGCCATTAGTGATAGCAGCAGTATTAGCAGCGCTTGATGCAGCTAAAACACTCCAGAAGAGTATGTGATGTATTTTTTTCATCTATTCGGCAACAAAAACTGTCATTTCAATTGAAGTGTAAATTCCATGACCCATGAATTCCAGCATAACCAAACCGTCTTGAAACCCAAGAAGACGTGGCTAGTTCACTACACAAAAAGCTAATTGAAAATCTGGCACGGTAAATGAATAATCATGAGCCCGGAGACTTTTACCGAAAGTAGAGTAAAGACTTCGAAATCATATTCTGAGAAAATGTCGGTGTTGGGAGGCGAGAAAGAAAACCTTCCGAAAGATACCGCCATTTCTAATAAACCCGTCAAACAGGACTTGGAGAAAGTAGGGGTTGAGATGAGTGCGAATATCGGTGTCATGCGCCAGCATGTATACGAAAATAAAACTGAAAAGACTTTATTAACTATTTCTTGGGGTTTCTCCCATAATGACCTTTTCGATTTAAGCAAGAAGTACACGAAAAAAAAACATCGGATCCCCAGAACTTCAATAATCTCCACTGAGGGAAATAGAAATGTAGCAAACTGAGCAAAGATTCAAAGAAACTTTCGCACAAAAGACACGGAAATCCCTTTTATAACGCGTGAAGTACTCTATCAGGAATGGCTCTTAGCAGAAGGGCCCACAGGTTACGACCTTACAATAAATATGCAAACAAAAGCACCTTCCTGGAATGAGTGAAGAGTGTATTGAACAAATCAGCTGCCGTGTATGCCTGAAGGCACCGAGACATCACAGCAGGATATAACACGTGATCGTCCCTACCTGATTTGACTCTTTTTAAACCCATTCCCATTTAGGAAACAGCTGGAATTGAATGACCTGGCAGGCAAAGATTCAGATTGTTAGTGCAATACCATCACATGGCCACTGAAAATTTATTATCGTCGTCATTTAGTTTTATCACCAGAATGATAAAATGAATTCAAGTAACCGATATACCTTCTTTACCTTTTCATAGCGATAAAATGAATTGGAGTGATTAGGATTATATTTTTTTTTATTGTACGACTCAGTGATTTTTAGATATTAATTTACTCCTAGGATAGATACAGTTTTTTTTCTCAAATTATACAAGCACTTTACTGCACTGTATTGTTTTATTTCTATTTTATCAATCATCTTTCGCGCCTCAGGGTTAATGCATAAAGAGAGAAGCATCAAACGTATCTTGTACAATATCAAGAGGAGTTCGCTGCCTCTTGACAATTAATGGTCAAGCATGATCCTTGAATTTATTCTTTGCGTATTATTGGGACTGCGGTTTTAATAAATTTATATATATAATATAATAGTAATATATATATATATATATATATAACATATATATATATATATATATATATATAGTATATATATATATATATATATATATAATATAGATATATATATATATATATATATATATTATCTATATATATATATGTATATATATATATAATCTATATATATATAAATGCTATAATATATAATTATTAAATCATATTATAATAATATATATTTATATATATATATATAAGAGAAGAGAGAGAGAGACGAGAGAGAGAGAGAGAGAGAGACGAGAGAGAGAATGAGAGAGAGAGAGAATGTGCTATGTTCCAAGACTTCCAATGCTCTCATTTCAAGCACTTTATGAGATCATATATATATGTGTGTGTATAATTATTATTAATAATATAATAATTTTTAATTAATATATAATAATTATAAGAATATTATATAGTTCTATTATTATAAATAATTCTATATATATAACTATATGTATTAAATATATATAATATATATATATATATTTGTAAATATATAAAAGAAATTATAAATAAAGATATATATGATATATATATAAATATATATAGATATTTATGATATTATATATATTATATAATATTATTTAGATATATAGATAGATATATAGATATATTTAAAAAAATAAAGAAAAAAAAAAAAAATACATATATATATAGAGTATATATTAATATATTATATATATTATCTATCTAATGCATAATATATTAGTATATAGATAGATATATTATAGAAAGTAGATATATAGATATTAGATTATAACATATATATAGAGATTATATCAGATTATATATATAGATATATATAATTATATATATATATAGATTATATAATATATCCATATATAAATAACATATATATGTGTATATATATATATATATATATATAATATAATATAGAGATATATAGATATATAATATAGATATATATATATATATATATATATATATATATATATATATATATATATATGTATGTATGTGTGTGTGTTTATATACAAGATTCACTTTTGTGAACTGAATGGAGCAGTCTTAGGTAAATTCGGATATGTAGCTTGACCAATTCACTCACAGCGGCCATGTATAAAATAATGAGACTGAGGAGGAAACCAGACTGAAAAAAAGTGTAACATCTGCATGCGTCCCTACAGGAAAATTGAAACATCACTCGCCGTTATATCATAGATTTGGAGAGAGAGAGAGAGAGAGAGATGAGGAGAGAGAGAGGAAGAGAGACGAGAGAGAGAGAGAGAGAGAGAGAGAGAGAGAATGCGTTTGTAGTTGGACGTGGATTTATATTTCTGTGACGCTGAAGCCTTCAATCTTTTACATAGAAGATGAACTACAGAAAAACAAAGGTGAAAGAATACATTTTCATCAAAACTCTCCCCCCACACAAAAAAAAAATCGTGCTATTTAAACATGGACTTCATTCTATGGAAAATGTTATTGAATAAAATCTACGTTGTTTACACTTCATGTTCACGATGCATTTACTACACTAGCTACAACGAAATGACTTCGTCTCCTCGTCAACTATAAGAACAAATGTTATCACAGGACGTTCTAAATTTAGTTATTCAAAACTTTGTTATTCTAAACTTAGTTATTCTAAACTTGGTTATTCTAGAATTGATTACAAATCAAAATAGAGATAAATTTCGAAGTCCAGCTATATATAAATATTACATAATTTCATTTATATGAGGCAAAATTTATTTCAAAGAATACGAAATGCAAACCTTTTAGATTGACTACATTAAGGATATTTGATGAACATTCTGGAAGTAGGAATCCAAAAATAATGAGAGAATATTTTCTGTCATATCCTAATTTCTCTTATCAACAGCAATTCAGAAATGACATTGTTAGTTCTTCCTTGTAGGTAAAAATGGACAAATGGGAATTAATAGAGGACCGAAATAAGTATACAATGGCCATAAAGACATTACTTTAATACATAACCTGTGTTACACTGCGAATTTCGAAAATCGCCTAAAATCAAATTTAACGTTATATTTTGAATAGCGCCGCCACAATATGACAAAGAATGAGACTTTTTATAATTTTCATTAAAAAATAAGAAAAATAAAAATTTACATTATTTTAATTATTAAAATGTTGAACACAAGAATTTTTTTTTTACAATTTTCTTCAGTTTGTCCCCATACAAACCATCTCACATAATTGAATCTCCCCTAAGAAAAACAAAAAGTTTCATTTGCAGTAAGCTTCTGCCTACGGCAGTGTTCCTCTCTTTTTACCATCTAGCTTTAATGTCTAACATTAATAATTTGATCCGATCCTTACCTTCTACAAATCATAAAAACTCAAATTTACTCTCAAACCATTGAAAAATATTTATCATTTATGGAAGATTGTAACCATTCCAAAATCTAACTAAGACTAACATAGAGAGAGACAATGTTAGTATTCCTGGAATTTTCTATACACAATCAGTTTCAAAATAACCTAAAACCTCTGGGGACACTGATAAGAACTCATGGAAAACGGCCATTCTGATGTTAGAATGAATCCCACCATCGACTAGTGCAAAAAATGAATTTTCTTGCTTCATGGTTATTTATTTATTTTAATAAAAAAAAATAGACAACGCAAACATTTCACAACAGTTCCTGCGTATCAACAACGCCGAACATTTTTCCAGTCGATAAGAAAACAGAATTCGAAAATGTTTTAAATCACTATAATTCACTCCCCGTAGGAAGGTAGTGCCACCAGTGCACTTCATTCGATGCAATGTAGGCATTGCTTAAGGTTCTTTGCAGCGTCCCCCCGGTCCCTAGCTACAACTAATTTCATTCCATTTACTGTACCTCCGTTCACATTCTCTTTCTTCCATCTTGCTGTCCACCCTTACCTTGCTTCATAGTGCAACTGCTTTGAGGTGTCCTCCTGTTACACCTTTCAAACCTTTTCCTGTCAATTTACGTCAGCGCTGAATGGCCTTAGGTGCCCCAGTGCTTGGCATAATGCCAAAAATCTACATAAATAGTAAAAAACAAAACTATAATGCACTAGTTATGTTAAGAAATTCCGTATGGAAAAATTAGTTGTTACAACATCGTACCTTTTGTTTAACTCAGCAAAACATAATGCGAACGTTTAAGGAGAGCACTGTATCGTGGGCCGACTAAAGGATCCACAGTCGCATATAGTATGTACTACCTGGGTACCTTTTGAATTGTACCAACATAAACTTTCCCACGTTTTCCTCTAGGCCTCGTCAGGCAAAAAATCTAAGGTAACTGACCTCCAAGTAACGGAAACAAAGGGTAAACATTGAGAGATTGGGAGAATTACAAAAATTGAACTGGGTAGAATTTCTTAAAACCTTATATCCGAATCCTTAATGACTTCTGAAAGTTAGACCGTAATTTGGAGGCTGACTTGTCTATACTCTGTTTTTTTTCATGTCCATCCGCCTGTGGTGTTTTTGTATGGTAACACTGCGTCTCAGGCTTTAAATAGTTACGCTGTGTGTAAGTTTTAGGTAAATAAAAGGATATCTGGGTGTACATTTGCAACTGAAAAGTGTTTTAATAATTTTCTATATGAGAATTACACCGTTAATATTCGAAACAGGATATTATTATAATCGTTGAATGTAAGCCAATGTAACTATCTAAAGCCCGGGACGCAGTGTTACCATACAAAAACACCACAGGTGGATGGACAGATGAAAAAAAACAGTATAGTTGGAATAGGTCATCCCTGGTCGGCGTCTGTGCCCGGATGTCGGATGCAAATTCCTGAGATATATACTATAGTAGATTCAAATCAACCGTGCATTTGATGTCTAGACCCGTCCCTTACGACGCTCCTGATTGGCTGTTGATAAGCCAATGAAAGGGCTGGAAACTCTCAGTCTCTCTCGAGAGTTCACATGAGCAGGATGTATGTTCCACCTATCCTGAGGTATACGTTTGAAAGACGTATCCCTCAGGAGAGATGGTACGTACATCCTACCTATGTGAAGTTTCTTGAGAGACTGAGTGTTTCCAGCCCTGCCATTGGCTTATCAACAGCCAATCAGGAGCGGTATTTTTCCTTTTGTTCTCTCTCTCTCTCTCTCTCTCTCTCTCTCTCTCTCTCTCTCTCTCTCTCTCTCTCTTTTTGGCCATGCCCCTACGTTAGGTTAGGTTAGGTTAGTTCAGAGAAGGTTTCCGATTGGCAATTTGGCTGCAGGAAACATAATGAGATTATTTTCAAGAAGATTCCGTTGTTGGTTTTTAAGATATGGCGTCCAGCCTTTTTAAGGGAAGGGGTCGATACTTGGCTACAATTCGGGAAAATGCTGCCTGGATCATGGTTCTGATGTCAATCAACTTCGCCCTAAACCTGTTCATGAGCACTGAAGGAGAAGCGAGTCACATCTGCAGCTTCGTCAAAATAAGAAAAACTTCGTTATAACTGACCTTGGACTCCAATTACAGTATACTCACCTACGAGTTTTAAACTATGTTCTATGGTCCATAGAAAGCTAACGCGTCTGCACAACCATGTTATATGGCTATAAAACTGTAGATCCTCAACATTCAAATTGACATTTAAAACAACATTATAATTAGTCTCCTGTTGTAATCGTCGACTTGATAACGAAATAAAATAATCCTAAATCAAAGGATTAATAGACCTCTTCTAAGCTGCAGTTTAAAAGTAATCTAAATAAGGGTGATAAAATTAGAACCCTACCTACTGCAAATAAGAAAAGAAGTGTAAGTTTTGTCCCAGCAGTATATAATAAGAAATGAATGCCCTGCTTCCTCCATCTCCCTCTCTCCACACAGAAAAAGGCGTGATCGGATCTCCAGCTTACTCAGGGTGTGTGCTAAAATCTATGGTCAAATAGTGTGTTTCACCAGCGAAAATTAAAATGAATACGCTATATTTTATTAGGAATAATTGTTCAGTACTATTTCCCACGCACATTATTTTTTACATTTTCATTCTAATAAATCATAAATATCCTATCCAAAAATACCTTTATCTTTAACTCAACGCGAAACGCATTTCCCAGACCTTTTTTCTCTTTTCCATAGGGCTTTCCGAACCACAACCCGCCCCCCTTCAACAAGAACACAACAACAACAACCACGAAATAGTTTATAGGCTTACTCCTCAAGCAAGTGAAAATCTAGACCAAATAATAAAATTAATCAAACTTCCCGGTGAAGAATCGGTGCTTCACATTTCCGTGAAAGTAATTAAAGGGCAATTGACAAAAACAGACGTTACACTATCGCCATTACTATCAAACCAAAGATTATTTGTAATTTTGATTAAATAATGCAGATTTCAAAGATTTATAATAAATAAATTCTTTCTTTTCCGTATGATATTCAATGAGGATTCGATGAATAATGCAGAAGGCAAGAGGCTGTAGTGAAGAATAAAATCTATGCCATAATTACATACTAATTTGATATTATGATATCAAATCTTTCAATATTTCAGAATCTTGGTTAAAAATTTGTGTACTAAAAATTTTTATACTACCATATTTATCAAGTACACCCCTTTTATATGGAGTTACTAATCTGCTCGGCAAATTATCATAGAAAACCGGCAGCAAATAAACGACTGTAGAAAAACAGAAAAAGCAAATCCAATCAGCATCTCTCCACACATCTTTGTTACTGAGATCTTTTTATTTTCTTTTTTTTTACTTTTAAATCATTCTAAATCGAAACTGTCGGGGAATCACTAGGAATGACAATGTATTGAAAAGGACGGCAGGTTCAAAATGACAGTGTACCTCATTTTTTACTTATTGTGGTGCTCAAAGTACCTTCTTTTTCCATTTTTAGTCTTGGTTGAACGAGTTCCGATCTCTAGCATATCTATTGTCAACGGATACAGAATGTAATAAATCCAGACGTAATATATTGCATGTAGATCCATCAAGAGTAAGACTGTAATATTTCCTGCGGCTTAGTTGTCTTTATAGGTTATCTTGGTCAATATATGAGCGACGTGTTCATATATTGCAATGCTAAGCACAATTGCGTCGTTTATTTGCTTAACTTGGCTTGTTCATCGTGAGACACTGTTACTAAGGTC
>NC_061109.1:94210474-94212974 GCF_015104395.2 Macrobrachium nipponense | reverse complement strand
TGAGAGGTAAAACTATGGTGATACAATGTGACTTAGAAAGCCCGTTCGGTATTGGTTTAATCTTTGAAGCATTCTAATGTAAATTACTTTCAACAGAACTCCAATATTGAAATGGCGAGTTTCCGTAGAAGGTAAAAAGAAACCTTTCCTGCAGGGCAGCAAGAGAAAATGTTAATGTGTAAGATACATAAATGAATAAACATCAAGCAGAGCTATACTGGATATTCGCATATTTTTCAATGTTTAAAATTTTAGCATTTTTTCGTTTATTTTTTCTTTAAATCTCCTCCTTACAAAGACGACAATAGAGTTCCCGTTACCCTTAGGTCATTATCAGTCGGTTCTTTATGAAACCTCTTTGTTCTCTTAAAGCTGACCAGCCTATTACTTCGAGTCTTCACAAACGATCGTTAACCAATCTTCGTTTTCCGAGTAGTTGGCGCTGATGATACCGACTCGCCAGACACGCGAGAGACTCGCTCATTCCACGTAAAGATCTTTCATTCACAGTTTCCGTCACGTCATCCCCAGAAAGGTTTTCTTTATCGTGGATTGAATATACTTAGAAACTGAAAATATGCATCTTGTCAATAGAATTAAAGTGGAATCCTCAGTAACATTGGGGTAATTTTGAATAAACTGTAATACTCACAGAGAATCAGACAGATAGACAACCAGATGCCTTTATCAGTTACGAAACTTAATCGACTCTAGCAGGAGGACACGACGTACCCAACTTTTGTAATAAGAACAAGTAAAAGATTCTCAGATTTTCCTTAGCCGTAATCGAGTTTTCTGTACAGCTGCTACAGCGTATAACCCAGGACACCAAAAACAGATTTATCTTTCCGTGGTCTCGGTATAAGAAGTGGCCAATTAAACTTTAACCACGGCCCGATGGTGGCCTGTCCTAAATAAAATAAATACTACTGAGGCTAGAGGGATACAATTTGGTATGTTTGATGATTGGAGGGTGGATAATCAACATATCAATTTGCAACCCTCTAGCCTCAGTAAGTTTTAAGATCTAAGGCCAGACAGAAAAAAGTGCGGATGGACAGACAAATCCGGCACAATAGTTTTTTTTACAGAAAACTGAAAATTATTGTTGGAAGGACAAAAAGATAAAAGAGGCTTCCACAGCGTAAATGCAAAAATGAATATACGGTAACTAAGGTAATCAACCTGGAAGCTACTGCCTCGCACAGTAAAATGTGAGCTGCATCAGTAAGCAATAGTTTTAAAACATTGCTGCTACGTCATAAAACTCAAATTTTTATCTTCTCTTTATCACAAGACTTAGCATTTGGCTATTAAAAATTTTAAAATCTTTAATACAGATACAATTGTGTAGTGAATGATTTGAGTAATGAATTCATTATGTTACTGAAAAATTTCAAACGACAGACGATTTGCGTGACCAACCTCAGACACGGGGTGTAACTACTGGTACTCACGCAAATGTATGATACTTATTATTATAAAAAGTAGATATCTCAGAATGTGGAAAAGTCTTTGCTGCATTAACAGATTCCAGTGAAATACCTTATGTCTCTTTTTCTCTTAATTCGTGTCGAAGATATTTTCATGTGCATGACACAAACGATGGAACATCTTATTTCCATTTTTGATTAGCTGTAAATCCAGAAATTATTCACTCAGTTTCAGTACACTACTCAAAATCCTCAGTCTTCTACACAGCACTTCAAACTCTATATCAGTGTTCTCAACCTTTTGATTATCACGCCACCTCTAAGAGGCAGTCTTTCACTCCACGTCCCCCATATAAGTAAAAAGAGAGAGAGAGAAAGGGAAGGGGTGGTTTTATTCTTTTGGGAATGAATTAGTGAGATACTTGACACTGCCTCTTAGCTACTAGATCTTGAATGCGTGGCTGAAAGCCGGAGAGTGCACAGCGTTAAGTCCCCTTCAACATTCAGCTTGTATTTTGGTCTTGAGAGCAACGAGCGTGGATTACAATGCAGCTTCACAAAGATACAACAAGGATCCGAACATACTTGGGATCCAAACGAGTCCAACTAGAGTAGTAGACTACAGGAAACGAACGTTTAAGGCGATACTTTTCCATTTTTCAGTAAACTTCTGAATGGAGAAACAAATCCACAGTTATGCAAATGTACATATATTTAAATCTAAAACTTCAAGGAAAGCTTTCGGTAAACTGTTCGGTCCCCCTTTTCCGAACAGATTCCCCAAAGCTATCCTTGAAGTTGTAAATTGAAACATAACTGTGGATTTGTTTCTCCATTTGAAGACTCGTGCTACTATGAGGATTTTTTAAACTTCTGAGTATCAGTTCCTCACTTTCGTTAAGAGAATAACGAATATAATTAGAGGATTTTTTTAGTTTTCCCTAGGGCTCGCGGCCCCCTGGAAATTGCTGACGACCCCTAATAGGGTGTGACCCCCAGGTTGAGAACCAGTGCTCTTTCATTGCTATAGTAGATTCCCATCAACCGTGCATTTGATGTCTAGGCCA